>NC_092290.1:20020953-20098453 GCF_036320965.1 Panulirus ornatus | reverse complement strand
ATAGGTATGTATATTTGCGTGTATGGACGTGTATGTATATACATGTGTATGGGGGTGGGTTGGGCCATTTCTTTCATCTGTTTCCTTGCACTACCTCGCAAACACGGGAGACAGCAACAAAGCAAGATAATAATAAAATATTTTTTTTTTTTTCTTTTTTATACTTTGTTGCTGTCTCCCGCGTTTGCGAGGTAGCGCAAGGAAACAGATGAAAGAAATGGCCCAACTCCCCCCCATACACATGTATATACACACGTCCACACACGCAAATATACATACCTACACAGCTTTCCATGGTTTACCCCAGACGCTTCACATGCCTTGATTCAATCCACTGACAGCACGTCAACCCTGATATACCACATCGCTCCAATTCACTCTATTCCTTGCCCTCCTTTCACCCTCCTGCATGTTCAGGCCCCGATCACACAAAATCTTTCTCACTCCATCTTTCCACCTCCAATTTGGTCTCCCTCTTCTTCTTGCTCCCTCCACCTCCGACACATATATCCTCTTGGTCAATCTTTCCTCACTCATCCTCTCCATGTGCCCAAACCACTTCAAAACACCCTCTTCTGCTCTCTCAACCACGCTCTTTTTATTTCCACACATCTCTCTTACCCTTACGTTACTCACTCGATCAAACCACCTCACACCACACATTGTCCTCAAACATCTCATTTCCAGCACATCCATCCTCCTGCGCACAACTCTATCCATAGCCCACGCCTCGCAACCATACAACATTGTTGGAACCACTATTCCTTCAAACATACCCATTTTTGCTTTCCAAGATAATGTTCTCGACTTCCACACATTCTTCAAGGCCCCTAGAATTTTCGCCCCCTCCCCCACCCTATGATCCACTTCCGCTTCCATGGTTCCATCCGCTGCCAGATCCACTCCCAGATATCTAAAACACTTCACTTCCTCCAGTTTTTCTCCATTCAAACTCACCTCCCAATTGACTTGACCCTCAACCCTACTGTACCTAATAACCTTGCTCTTATTCACATTTACTCTTAACTTTCTTCTTCCACACACTTTACCAAACTCAGTCACCAGCTTCTGCAGTTTCTCACATGAATCAGCCACCAGCGCTGTATCATCAGCGAACAACAACTGACTCACTTCCCAAGCTCTCTCATCCCCAACAGACTTATACTTGCCCCTCTTTCCAAAACTCTTGCATTCACCTCCCTAACAACCCCATCCATAAACAAATTAAACAACCATGGAGACATCACACACCCCTGCCGCAAACCTACATTCACTGAGAACCAATCACTTTCCTCTCTTCCTACACGTACACATGCCTTACATCCTCGATAAAAACTTTTCACTGCTTCTAACAACTTGCCTCCCACACCATATATTCTTAATACCTTCCACAGAGCATCTCTATCAACTCTATCATATGCCTTCTCCAGATCCATAAATGCTACATACAAATCCATTTGCTTTTCTAAGTATTTCTCACATACATTCTTCAAAGCAAACACCTGATCCACACATCCTCTACCACTTCTGAAACCACACTGCTCTTCCCCAATCTGATGCTCTGTACATGCCTTCACCCTCTCAATCAATACCCTCCCATATAATTTACCAGGAATACTCAACAAACTTATACCTCTGTAATTTGAGCACTCACTCTTATCCCCTTTGCCTTTGTACAATGGCACTATGCACGCATTCCGCCAATCCTCAGGCACCTCACCATGAGTCATACATACATTGAATAACCTTACCAACCAGTCAACAATACAGTCACCCCCTTTTTTAATAAATTCCACTGCAATACCAATCAAACCTGCTGCCTTGCCGGCTTTCATCTTCCGCAAAGCTTTCACTACCTCTTCTCTGTTTACCAAATCATTTTCCCTAACCCTCTCACTTTGCACACCACCTCGACCAAAACACCCTATATCTGCCACTCTATCATCAAACACATTCAACAAACCTTCAAAATACTCACTCCATCTCCTTCTCACATCACCACTACTTGTTATCACTTCCCCATTTGCGCCCTTCACTGAAGTTCCCATTTGCTCCCTTGTCTTACGCACTTTATTTACCTCCTTCCAGAACATCTTTTTATTCTCCCTAAAATTTAATGATACTCTCTCACCCCAACTCTCATTTGCCCTTTTTTTCACCTCTTGCACCTTTCTCTTGACCTCCTGTCTCTTTCTTTTATACATCTCCCACTCAATTGCATTTTTTCCTTGCAAAAATCGTCCAAATATATATATATATATATATATATATATATATATATATATATATATATATATATATATATATATATATATAGAATATATATATATATAGAATATATATATATAGAATATATATATATAGAATATATATATATAGAATATATATATATATATATATATATATATATATATATATATATATTTTTTTTTTTTATTATTATTATACTTTGTCGCTGTCTCCCGCGTTTGCGAGGCAGCGCAAGGAAACAGACGAAAGAAATGGCCCAACCCCCCCATACACATGTATATACATACGTCCACACACGCAAATATACATACCTACACAGTTTTCCATGGTTTACCCCAGACGCTTCACATGCCCTGCTTCAATCCACTGACAGCATGTCAACCCCGGTATACCACATCGCTCCAATTCACTCTATTCCTTGCCCTCCTTTCACCCTCCTGCATGTTCGGGCCCCGATCACACAAAATCTTTCTCACTCCATCTTTCCACCTCCAATTTGGTCTCCCTCTTCTCCTTGTTCCCTCCACCTCCGACACATATATCCTCTTGGTCAATCTTTCCTCACTCATCCTCTCCATGTGCCCAAACCACTTCAAAACACCCTCTTCTGCTCTCTCAACCACGCTCTTTTTATTTCCACACATCTCTCTTACCCTTACGTTACTCACTCGATCAAACCACCTCACACCACACATTGTCCTCAAACATCTCATTTCCAGCACATCCATCCTCCTGCGCACAACTCTATCCATAGCCCACGCTTCGCAACCATACAACATTGTTGGAACCACTATTCCTTCAAACATACCCATTTTTGCTTTCCAAGATAATGTTCTCGACTTCCACACATTCTTCAAGGCCCCCAGGATTTTCGCCCCCTCCCCCACCCTATGATCCACTTCCGCTTCCATGGTTCCATCCGCTGCCAGATCCACTCCCAGATATCTAAAACACTTCACTTCCTCCAGTTTTTCTCCATTCAAACTCACCTCCCAATTGACTTGACCCTCAACCCTACTGTACCTAATAACCTTGCTCTTATTCACATTTACTCTTAACTTTCTTCTTCCACACACTTTTCCAAACTCAGTCACCAGCTTCTGCAGTTTCTCACATGAATCAGCCACCAGCGCTGTATCATCAGCGAACAACAACTGACTCACTTCCCAAGCTCTCTCATCCCCAGCAGACTTCATACTTGCCCCTCTTTCCAAAGCTCTTGCATTTACCTCCCTAACAACCCCATCCATAAACAAATTAAACAACCATGGAGACATCACACACCCCTGCCGCGAACCTACATTCACTGAGAACCAATCACTTTCCTCTCTTCCTACACGTACACATGCCTTACATCCTCGATAAAAACTTTTCACTGCTTCTAACAACTTGCCTCCCACACCATATATTCTTAATACCTTCCACAGAGCATCTCTATCAACTCTATCATATGCCCTCTCCAGATCCATAAATGCTACATAGAAATCCATTTGCTTTTCTAAGTATTTCTCACATACATTCTTCAAAGCAAACACCTGATCCACACATCCTCTACCACTTCTGAAACCACACTGCTCTTCCCCAATCTGATGCTCTGTACATGCCTTCACCCTCTCAATCAGTATCCTCCCATATAATTTACCAAGATGTGAAAAAAGGAGAGATAGGTAGTATGTTTGAGGAAAGGAACCTGGATGTTTTGGCTCTGAGTGAAACGAAGCTCAAGGGTAAAGGGGAAGAGTGATTTGGGAATGTCTTGGGAGTAAAGTCAGGGGTTAGTGAGAAGACAAGAGCAAGGGAAGGAGTAGCAATACTCCTGAAACAGGAGTTGTGGGAGTATGTGATAGAATGTAAGAAAGTAAATTCTCGATTAATATGGGTAAAACTGAAAGTTGATGGAGAGATATGGGTGATTATTGGTGCATATGCACCTGGGCATGAGAAGAAAGATCATGAGAGGCAAGTGTTTTGGGAGCAGCTGAATGAGTGTGTTAGTGGTTTTGATGCACGAGACCGGGTTATAGTGATGGGTGATTTGAATGCAAAGGTGAGTAATGTGGCAGTTGAGGGAATAATTGGTATACATGGGGTGTTCAGTGTTGTAAATGGAAATGGTGAAGAGCTTGTAGATTTATGTGCTGAAAAAGGACTGATGATTGGGAATACCTGGTTTAAAAAGCGAGATATACATAAGTATACTTATGTAAGTAGGAGAGATGGCCAGAGAGCGTTATTGAATTACGTGTTAATTGACAGGCGCGCGAAAGAGAGACTTTTGGATGTTAATGTGCTGAGAGGTGCAACTGGAGGGATGTCTGATCATTATCTTGTGGAGGCTAAGGTGAAGATTTGTATGGGTTTTCAGAAAAGAAGAGTGAATGTTGGGGTGAAGAGGGTGGTGAGAGTAAGTGAGCTTGGGAAGGAGACTTGTGTGAGGAAGTACCAGGAGAGACTGAGTACAGAATGGAAAAAGGTGAGAACAATGGAAGGAAGGGGAGTGGGGGAGGAATGGGATGTATTTAGGGGATCAGTGATGGATTGCGCAAAAGATGCTTGTGGCATGAGAAGAGTGGGAGGTGGGTTGATT
Source organism: Panulirus ornatus (assembly GCF_036320965.1). NCBI lineage: Eukaryota > Metazoa > Arthropoda > Malacostraca > Decapoda > Palinuridae > Panulirus > Panulirus ornatus. The sequence continues at coordinate 20,093,616 of NC_092290.1, read as the reverse complement.
AGAAAGGGTAGTGAGTGGTGGGATGAAGAAGTAAGAGTATTAGTGAAAGAGAAGAGAGAGGCATTTGGACGATTTTTGCAGGGAAAAAATGCAATTGAGTGGGAGATGTATAAAAGAAAGAGACAGGAGGTCAAGAGAAAGGTGCAAGAGGTGAAAAAAAGGGCAAATGAGAGTTGGGGTGAGAGAGTATCATTAAATTTTTTTTTTCTTTTTTTTTTTTCCAAAAGAAGGAACAGAGGGGGCCAGGTGAGGATATTCCAAAAAAGGCCCAGTCCTCTGTTCTTAACGCTACCTCGCTAACGCGGGAAATGGCAAATAGTCTAAAAGAAAGAAAAAAAAAGATGTTCTGGAAGGAGGTAAATAAAGTGCGTAAGACAAGGGAGCAAATGGGAACTTCAGTGAAGGGCGCAAATGGGGAGGTGATAACAAGTAGTGGTGATGTGAGAAGGAGATGGAGTGAGTATTTTGAAGGTTTGTTGAATGTGTTTGATGATAGAGTGGCAGATATAGGGTGTTTTGGTCGAGGTGGTGTGCAAAGTGAGAGGGTTAGGGAAGATGATTTGGTAAACAGAGAAGAGGTAGTAAAAGCTTTGCGGAAGATGAAAGCCGGCAAGGCAGCAGGTTTGGATGGTATTGCAGTGGAATTTATTAAAAAAGGGGGTGACTGTATTGTTGACTGGTTGGTAAGGTTATTTAATGTATGTATGACTCACGGTGAGGTCTGGGGTAAACCATGGAAAGCTGTGTAGGTATGTATATTTGCGTGTGTGGACGTATGTATATACATGTGTATGGGGGTGGGTTGGGCCATTTCTTTCGTCTGTTTCCTTGCGCTACCTCGCAAACGCGGGAGACAGCAAAAAAAAAAAGAAAAAAAAAATAATTTACCAGGAATACTCAACAAACTTATACCTCTGTAATTTGAGCACTCACTCTTATCCCCTTTGCCTTTGTACAATGGCACTATGCACGCATTCTGCCAATCCTCAGGCACCTCACCATGAGTCATACATACATTAAATAACCTTACCAACCAGTCAACAATACAGTCACCCCCTTTTTTAATAAATTCCACTGCAATACCATCCAAACCTGCTGCCTTGCCCGCTTTCATCTTCCGCAAAGCTTTTACTACCTCTTCTCTGTTTACCAAATCATTTCCCTAACCCTCTCACTTTGCACACCACCTCGACCAAAACACCCTATATCTGCCACTCTATCATCAAACACATTCAACAAACCTTCAAAATACTCACTCCATCTCCTTCTCACATCACCACTTCTTGTTATCACCTGCCCATTTGCGCCCTTCACTGAAGTTCCCATTTGCTCCCTTGTCTTACGCACTTTATTTACCTCCTTCCAGAACATCTTTTTATTCTCCCTAAAATTTAATGATACTCTCTCACCCCAACTCTCATTTGCCCTTTTTTTCACCTCTTGCACCTTTCTCTTGCCCTCCTGTCTCTTTCTTTTATACATCTCCCACTCAATTTCATTTTTTCCCTGCAAAAATCGTCCAAATGCCTCTCTCTTCTCTTTCACTAATACTCTTACTTCTTCATCCCACCACTCACTACCCTTTCTAGTCAACCCACCTCCCACTCTTCTCATGCCACAAGCATCTTTTGCGCAATCCATCACTGATTCCCTAAATACATCCCACTCCTCCCCCACTCCCCTTACTTCCATTGTTCACAAACTTTTCTTCTTTTTCGTACTATTCGCCATTTCCTGCATTAGCGAGGTAGCGTTATCAACAGAGGACTGGGCCTTAGAGAGAATATCCTCACCTGGTCCCCTTCTCTGTTCCTTCTTTTGGAAAAAAAAAAAAAAAAAAAAAGAGAGAGGGGAGGATTTCCAGCCACCCGCTCCCTTCCCTTTTAGTCGCCTTCTACGACACGCAGGGAATACGTGGGAAGTATTCTTTCTCCCCTATCCCCAGGGGTTCACAAACTTATACCTCTTTAATTTGAGCACTCACTCTTATCCCCTTTGCCTTTGTACAATGGCACTGTGCAAGCATTCCGCCAAATCCTCAGAGGATTATAAAATTGTCAATTCATAAAACTGGTTTAACAAAAATGACAGTATCACACTAGAACTTGCATAACATGAAAAGTGAAAATGAAATATGAACTAAAGAATCTTAAATGAATGGTAAAAAGAAACCACAGAATCACATAATAAAACTCGTTAATAAAAGAGAGATAATCATGGCATGTAGAATTCTTATACCTTTATAGCATTCTTTTAATCTACTCAATTTCTATCATAATTTTTCTCTTTTTCTATTAATGAGCTTTATTATGTGATTTTGTAGTTTCTTTTTATCTTTATTTAAGATTCTTTAGTTCATATTTCATCACATATACTTGTTACATTATGCAAGTTCTATTGTGATTACATCATATGTGAGGTGGTTTGATCAAGTAAGTAATGAAAGGGTAGGAGAGATGTGTGGTAATAAAAAGTGCATTTAAGACAGCAGAAGAGGGTGTGTTGAAATGGTTTGGACATATGGAGAGAATGAAGGAGGAAAGAGATGGAGGGAACAATGAGAAGTGGGAGACCAAATTGGAGGTGGAAGGATGGAGTGAAAAAAATTTTGAGCGATTGGGGCCTGAACATCCAGGAGGGTGAGAGTCGTGCAAAGGATAGGGTGAATTGGAGTGATGTGTACCAGGGTCGAGGTGCTATCAGTGGATTGAACCAGGGCATGTGAAACGTCTCGGGTAAACCATGGAAAGGTCCATGGGGCCTGTATGTGGATAGGGAGCTTTGCTTTTGGTGATTTTAGGCACTCAAAGAATATATGAACCTTTGTTTTTTCATACATTGTAAGACCTGAGTGTCCTTAGTCTAGGAAGAACACGTTATTTGCTGCAGTAGCCAATCTTAAGTATGCACAGAAGGTCTCAAAACCATTACTGTTTCTTTTGAATTAGCATTTAACATTCCTAGTTAAGGAAAACACAAGCATTCCTAGTTTAGGAAAACATTATTTTCTGGATTGGTCCCTCCTAAATATGGACACAGTATTTAGTGCTATGGATGGTGGTAGGCAGTACATGCCTATAGTCCTAAAAAAGGTACACAACTATCCACCATGGCCTAAGTTATTACTGAGGCTTCTGGGCAGTTCCCATGACTCATTCTTGTTTGGGTTTCCATTTATGACTGCCAATAGAGCCTGTGGAGTACATGAAATTCATTTTGTTGTGGGAGGGCTTGTTGCAGTGTTTGAGGACAATAGCACCCTTCTGTGCTTGCCTTTGGTTGAGGACAGTAGCAGTAAAAATGTTAATGTGGATGAGATAGGGGTGTGCGGAAAGATTAACTTATAAGGAAAAGACTTTTAAAGCTGCCAAGGATTACGTGAATGTGCTGCATGATGCTTTCATATTTAACAATTTAATAAACCCTGCGTGGCCCCCTATGGTCTTATTGCCACTTATTCATCCATAAATGCTCGTGATCTCTTTTAATTTTTGACTTTATGTTCAGTCATAAATTGTATTTTTTAACATATATTTGTTTGTGAGTGGTTATTATATGTTCTATGAACATTGAATGCTAAAGAGAATGGGAAACATCTTGCACATCATTTAAACCATCATGAAAAACAGTTGATGAGTAAATTGATTATCTTTCAGTTATTGAAGGCAGTGATGGTGTATTCATCATCAGTTCACATACCTAAGTGTTTTAGATGATCGGAGCTTCATCATTATTGCATCAAAATGTCGAGCCTTTTCTAATGTAGCACTCAGAGTCACCAAGGAAGTCAGTGATCTATATAAGGGAGTATCTTCATGGCAGTTGGTGGTCCAACAAAAAAGCCTGGATATTGTCATCATGGTTTCAGGATTAGCCAGTTACACGTGCTTTCCCAACATAGAAAGAATGTTGTGCAAAGAGAGAGTTAGATTTTAGAATTTTTTTGCTTCTGGACATTGCCCTTGCTCACACTGGAGATTCTGACAGCTTGTTTCCAAATGTGAAGATTGTGTTACTGCCACTGAATGCTGCCTCAAAGATCCAGTTGGTGGATCAGGAAGTGTTTATTTCTGCACATTCAAGGCAGATTACTTATATTGCACATCATCTTGGCTGATTTTAGCAACTGATTTTAGATATAGGAAACAATCAATCACTCCTTGCATGGAAAGAACATCCTGAATGCTGCAGAATTTTGGAATGGATTTATATTTTCATGCATGAATGGATTTTGAAAGTTTTACAAGAATATTTGACTGACTTCTTGAAGTTCGAAAATGCTGTCCTATGGGCAAAATAAGTTAGATTTGATAAAGTGGATGAGGCTAATGTTGATGAGTTGCTTGTATTACGTGAAGATTTACTGAGTAATTGGACTGAGAAACAGTAAGTTTAGGAAGAACTCCTCCTGTTGAAGCTTAATCACAGTGAGTGTCAACTTCAAAGCAAGTGTCTGAGGCTTTCCAGCTTATTGAAGAAGCATTACTGTTTTCATTAAGGGTTATCTTAGAAGAGACAGCAATTCCCAAGTGGCTAGGCTGGTGGCTGATGCTGTTCATTGTTAGAAAAGACCTATATCACCAAAAGAAGAAAAATGTCCATCAACAGTCTTTGGATGAATTCTTCAGGATCAATCCAAAGAAACTAGAAAAGCAACAAGAGTATTCCCATTAAGTTTTGCCTACAAGGTTTTATCTGCATATGAAGAGGTAGATGATCCTGCCACTCCATCAGCTTAACACTGTAACACCCTCTCCATTTCAATCTCCCTAAAAAAGCAAGCTTCATAACCATCTCAAGTGAGTGTTTTTGTTGTGTATACTGAGCTTGTTATTTGAATAGCACTCATAAATGTGCATTGTACTGTATATCGACTTATTTTGTGTTTTGTAAAGAAAAAATTTCTCAGTTTCAGAGTATCGAGGAGTCACAGTAAACCATGAATAATGTGTAGGGCTTGGCTGTGGTTGATAGACTTTTGTTTGATGCACAATGGAAGACATTAAGAGAGTAGATATATTCAAGTAAGGCTGTTATTGACCTGTTCGTGACACTGCTTCCCTAAAGCAGAAGCAGTGGTGTGTAAAGAAAAAATCCCTTTTTAGGTCCTGGGAACATAACCAGCCCTTACATAGGTTCCTCCAGTAAAATTGGATTTGCTTTAAGTAATTTTGTTAAAAGTTTCTCTTTACTCAACCTCATCTCCAGCATTAAGTGTGTCTGACCAGTACATTTAGCTTTACATTGTGTGACATGCAAAATGTGTGTAAACATTAGTTTGAAAATTTGATATATAGGTTATAGTCATTACACTGCAAAGAAGAACAAAAGAGAGAGAGAGAACCTGTGTTGAGGTTTTGATAAGAGGTTAGGTGCAGCACATAGTGCTCAGTGCACATCTTTCTGGCTACTTCAATGTTCATCAAATATCAATTTGGGGTTCATCTGCAGCTGATTTCAACCTCTTTTTTTACGTTGAATATTTTTTTCTATTAAAAAAGAAAGAAGTGGGAGACTAAATTGGAGGTGGAAGGATGGAGTGAAAAAGATTTTGAGCGATTGGGGCCTGAACATACAGGAAGGTGAAAGGCATGTAAGGAATAGAGTGAATTGGAATGATGTGGTATACCAGGGTCGATGTGCTGTCAGTGGATTGAACCAGGGCATGTGAAGCGTCTATGGTAAACCATGGAAAGTTTTGTGGGGCCTAGATGTGGAAAGGGGCTGTGGTTTCAGTGCATTACACATGACAGCTAGAGACTGAGTGTGAATGAATGTGGCCTGTGTTATCTTTTCCTAGTGCACGTGTTGGGGGAGGGGGGTGCCATTTCATGTGTGGCAGGGTGGCGACAGGAATGGTATGTATATGTGCATGTGTGGGCGTGTATGTATATGCATGTGTATGTGGGTGGGTTGGGCCATTCTTTCGTCTGTTTCCTTGTGCTACCTTGCTAACGCAGGAGACAACGACAAAGTATAATAAAAGAAAATCTTTTTTTATTGATTTTTTCCCCAAACTTGATTGCTGTGTCATTCCTGTTGAAAGACATTTAAATTCATGAAGTTTTCCTTTGCTCCTTCAGTTTGTTGCTGTGCTTAGATTATCATGTATCGTTCTTCACCTCTCCCTGAGGTGTGAAGTTCCAGCTCTTTCTGCCATTCATGGTAATTCATATGTTCCATTGCCTTGATTTTGCTTGTGAAATGCTTCTGACTTCTCCCTTTTGTTTCGTTATCAACATTCCAACACAAAGGTATTCAATTTTACATTTAATGTGTACATAAACCCGTAAATTGTGGGACAAGAAAACCATGGTACCACTGTATGTACAAAGAACACCAGAATTAAAGATCTCTTAAAAGCTAATTATATTTTTGAAAAGTTAAAGATATGCATGCAGAAGTATGAAAAATTAGTAAATAGAGTAATTATCTTCCTTTGTTTTGCCATGGTGGGGTGTTGAAGTGAGGGTGTCGGGGGCCACTAAGCCAGTGCCACAGTATGTTGTAGGAAAGGGAAGTGGAGGAACAAGAGGAGGGAGCTGTGCTTTGCAAGAGGGTAGGGAGGAAGAAGGAGCAAGGTGTGAATTGAGCATTGAATTTGGTGTGTAATTTTTTAAACAGCAGGCATATTGTCTTGGGTAATGCTTGTCTTAGTTGATTTTGTACCTGCATTATATGTTATATTTGGCAGTTGGGATATTCAGACTATAGAACCTGTTATTAACTGATTTAGAGAAAGTAAACAAGTATATCTGAAAATTATTATGAAGCTTAAGCTTCACTAACACACTTCTCAGTAGTTGACTTATGCACCACCTGCACCCTGGGAAAAGATGGTACTGGGAGATGGTGATGTAGGCAAGTTCCTCTTGTTAAGAGAATAACTGAGTGCTAAAGTGTTGCATGGGAAGTTTGAAGAGATCAACTGGGGCTTGTGACATGGTTTAATGCAGGCTAAATTTGGTGCATAATTCAAAACACTGGCACAGAAATAATGTTTCTTATCCATGGGATTAAGGAAAAAGGAATGCCTTCCAAGTATGCCCCCAAGTATGGGGATTGGAAACCTCCCTTCCTTGTATTTCAGTTTCTAAATGATGGAACAGAAGAGGGAACCAAACTGCGGTGCCTGCAAAAAAAGAAAAAAAAAAAAATTGTCCAACCCCATATCTTTTCAAAAGAGATACATAGCTAAGGTTTATTGTGGGTACAAGCATATGACACTCCCAGGATGAAATCATCATAAAGGAGTCAAGAAGATGAGGGAATGAGAACTCCCGCACCAATTTTATGAGGGGAGGAACCATCAAAGCCTGCATTTTCCAGTATGATTATGTTGTTTACTTTGCCTGATGCCTTAGCAAAGTCAGTGTAAACAGTACCCGTTCTCTTTCCTTGCAGAAGAGTTTCATGGTTGCTGTTGTAGTGATCTAATGATTAAGTTACATTGAAACCTGGCTTTTACTTTGTGAAGTTGTTTATGTGGAGTTTCCAAGATAGGATGGAGGGTATGGGTATGCCCAACATATTCTGTGTTGTTATAGGTTTGAATTATGGTGTTTTGAAATTGAAAGGAGGGAATTAATTGGCTGTTAGACAGAGATATAACGTTACATTTCAGCACCGCTGTTATAAGATTTAATTAGGTTATTACTTCCCCATACTGGGATACTACATAGGGCAGAAATGAGAGAAAATATGTTGTGCCAAAAAGAGAACAAGAATTAGGAGGAAGGGAGAAGTGAGTTGAAGTGTGTAATATGGAATCATCACTATAAGAATAATCGTGTTGGAAGTACTTCTGAAGAGAGATCATTTACAGAGAGAAAAAAAAAAGAAGGTGATTGGACAGACTTCTGAGGAACGCCATTGCTGTTATTAGGAGATTTGGACCTTCCAGGCTCTTGTCTGCACACTTTTGTGGAGAGCTACCACTCCTTCCTACCCTGGTTGCCTTGCTTTCCCTCGTCACTACTGCTCCCTCCCTTTTTGGCTACCACACCCTCCCTCTCTGGTAACTAATGTCCCTCACCACTGCAACTCCTTCCCTCCCCAGATATCACACCCTCCCTTAACACCTCTTCCTTCTTCCCTCCCTTGTCACCACATCCTCATTCACTCCCACCCGTCCCTCCTTCCAAAGCCACTATAACCTAAATGGTTGAATGGCATTGTTCAGCAGTTCTAACTACTCCCATTTTCCTCTTCATGCCTCCCATATTGCCAGCACATCCTTCCTTGCTGTGCATTAACTTATTTTTCAAAAAAGATATTACCCTAGCAGCTAGCAACTTCTATCCTGCCAAGGAAGTGAATGAATTATTGGCACCATTGTAATGTATGGAGGTTGTCTTGCATCTGGCAACTTCCTCAGCATGTCGTCATATATGTATGTAAAGGGGTTAGTTGTCCTGTGTCTGGCAATTACCTTGGTGTGTGTTCAGACAGAGAAACAAACAGAAAGAAAAGACTGCCCTTTTATAGTATAAAAAAAGGGGAAGTCACACCATGAGTGACTACCACAATTTATAGGCCAGAGTGGAAGCTGTGCATCAAGGAACAAACAGAAACAAAACTAATAGAAGAGAGTTTAGAAAGCAGAATTATGCCACACCTTGTTATATGCTTTGGAGACATTGGGGGGATTGACATAAGTTTCACCAAAATCCTTGAAGTGATTTACACAGAAGAGATCATCAGTGGACCTAACGTTGCAAAGTATGTATTGATGAGAAAGAAGGGAATGAGATTCTTAGTATTTGATAGTTTCAAAGACTTTGGAGGTAGAAGTGAGAAGATTGGAGCAACAGTTGGGGGAATGGGCTGCACCAAGTATGCCCCCAAGAAGAAGAGAAAGTTTAGATTTGCAACACAGTGAAACAAAGAACAGAGCTAGCAATCTAATTCCCCCAGTTACTAGTATTTGGGTGATGGTAAATACTTAATCATAGATAAGCTGTTTTTTTTCTTGGATGGGGTTGCAGTAACCTTGGAAAATTGAAATGCGTTGTCGTAGAAGAAATGATTGAGAACTGCTATAGACCAATATATTGGTGATGCATCTGCCATTTTGTGAATATTTGTTATTTTGTTTTCATTTAAACTTTATTTCAGCAATAATATCACTGATGTTGCAATTCATTTTTGTCATTTTAAGAAATATGACTGAAATTGTATCTGGTGTAGCTGCTTAGTTCTCGTTTAAGTTTATTGGTTGCCTTGGTAATATCAGTTTCTGATATTGCAACATATGTAATAGCATTTTCAGTATAATGGTTAAAGAATTCTTCACCTTATTTTTTTTACTTTTAAGATGAAAACTGATTTTTCCTGATCAGCTAACTTCTTATATAGTTTCTTAGAATCATTTTCTTATTTTTTCACACTTGAAAGAATCTAAACTTAGGTTTCTTGTTCTTTGCTATGTTTATACAGTATATGAGAATGATATGGGTTCTTTTCCATGTTTTGTTTTACTATATCCTCGTTCATTCTCTGTTCTTTGTGGGATTTGATTATTTTTGTCAGTTTTTCATTGTTCACTGAGGAGAGAGAGAGAGAGAGAGAGAGAGAGAGAGAGAGAGAGAGAGAGAGAGAGAGAATAGCATGTTCATGTGACAAAGATACGAGAACATTGTATGATGAATGATGAAGGAAAAACTGGAAAGATGGATGGAAAGATGTAAATGAAGTAAGCTGAGGAGTGAAGATGTGGTTTAAATCTATGGTAAGGATGGATATGTGTTGAACAACTAAGGGAAATGTTGAGCCAGCTAGTATTGTGTATTCTCTATCATACATTACTAAAGTAATTTTCATATGCTATATGCTTTCCTTTCAATCAAAGCTTAGGTAATCCTTGGAACTCTAATACTGTTTTTTATGCTTTGCTTGAACAGTATAATTCCAGTAGGTTGTATGTTATTGTATAATTGGTGCATGTTACAAATGAAATTATGCTTGGAACATGCATATTATGAGCTTTTCATTTTGTGCATGTATGATTTGCTTTGGCAAAGCTGCCTGGCTTCTAGTCTTTGTTGGATAACTGTCTTGGTTGCTAGATCCTTTGATATTATTTATGGCTAAATGGCAGCTATTTGTGTAGGTTTTTCTTGTACTGTTTTGCATTAGTGCGCAATGGAAATGTGAATGATTTTATGTAATAAAAATGATTTATTTTAGGGTGCATCTTATATTGTTTATTAGACTTTGTCTTCCCATTTATTGAATGGTAGTACGTTATAGCGGTGCCTGTTGTACTGAAATTACTTTTATCATTCATCATCTGCATAATTTGGATGGAATCATCAGAAACTGGTGAGTATTACTAGCATTTTTTAACACTTTACTTTCACAGGAAAAAAAGCAGAGTTAGTTTTAAGAAGTTATCAGAAAAAACAATTACTTTAAATGGTAATGAGATGTAAGTGCAGTTAAATCTCTGTGTAGGAAAACTTTATTGTCCAGTATTTAAACCTTAGGTGCAAGGAGTCATCATATAGTTATTTACATTGTAGATGCTGGTAGTCATTATTTGAGTGTTAGTTTTAATGAGCTTATTTTAAACATCTTGCCTATATTTTGGCATTTGTAAATTTGTCTTTTTGTCACCATAGTTACTTATTGCAGACACTGTTACTCTCTGAAAGTAATTCTGAAATGTAAACGTTTGTATATGAACGTAGATATGTGTAGATACTGTATATGTAAATATATTAGAGGGTATATGTAAATAGTAAGCATAGATAGTGAATTATCATGTAGTGATATCTGTCACAAGGTTCACCCACCCCTTCACGGGCCATATTCAAGGGGAAGGGGCCATGGGGATGTCCCCTACCCCCACCCCATGCTATACAATATTCATTTTATTTTTAAAAAATACTGATGATTAATATTGTCTTACATTTAATTTAATCCCATTAGTCTTTCAAAAGGAAAAATAGATGTGCATTTATGTATATTTAACTTACTAAGTGGATTATAGTAGTGTCACATGGTCACTTTTTCTGTCAAATTTTCTCTTAGGAACTCATTTCTGGTACACTGGGGTGTATGCTGGCACATTTTTGTGGCCTAAACCCAAAGAACGTTATGCATGTCTTATTTTCCATGCACCAGCAAACACCACAAACTCAAGAGAGAATTAGGATTATTTTAATTTGAAAGCAATGATATTCCTCAAATGTAAAGAGGCCAGGGTAAACCATGGGAAGTCTGTGGGGTCTGGTTGTGGATAGGGAGCTGTGGTTTCAGTGCAGTACACATGACAGCTAGAAGAAAGATGCCTGGGCTATAGATAGGGATGCGAGGAGGAGGGTGGATGTATTGAAAATGAAATGTTTAAGGGCAGTATGTGGTGTGAGGTGGTTTCATCGAGTATGTAATGAAAGGGTAAGAGTGATGTGTGAAAATGAAAGGAGTGTTTGAGAGAGTAGAAGAGGGTGTGTTGAAATGGTGTGGACATATGGAGAGAATTAGTGAGGAAAGATTGACAAAGAGGATGTATGTGTCAGAAGTGGAGTGAACAAGAGAACTGGGAGACCAAATAGGTGATGAAAGGATGGAGTGAAAAATATTATGATTGATCAGGGCCTGAATTCGCAAGAGAATGAAGGGCTTGCGCAAAATAAAGTATATTGGAACATCATAGCATACTGGGGTCAAAGTGCCGTCAGTGGATTGAACCTGGGCATATGAAACGTCCTGGGTAAACACTGGAAAGGTCTATGGGGCTTGGATGTGGATGAGGGAGGTGTAGTTTTGGTGCATTATACGACAACTCATGCATGGGTGCGAGCAGATGTGGCCTTTCATTGTCTGTTTCTTGGCTCTACCTCGCTGATGCAGTGGGTGATGATGCTGTCTCCTTTGGTTTGGGGTGGTGCTAGTATTAGATGAAAACAAGCAAGAAGGAATCTGTACATGTACACATATGTTTATATATATGTATCTGTTGAATGTGTTTGATGATAGAGTGGCAGATATAGGGTGTTTTGGTCCAGGTGGTGTGCAAAGTGAGAGGGTTAGGGAAAATGATTTGATAAACAGAGAAGAGGTAGTAAAAGCTTTGCGGAAGATGAAAGCCGACAAGGCAGCAGGTTTGGATGGTATTGCAGTGGAATTTATTAAAAAAGGGGGCGACTGTATTGTTGACTGGTTGGTAAGGTTATTTAATGTATGTATGACTCACGGTGAGGTTCCTGAGGATTGGCGGAATGCGTGCATAGTGCCATTGTACAAAGGCAAAGGGGATAAGAGTGAGTGCTCAAATTACAGAGGTATAAGTTTGTTGAGTATTCCTGGTAAATTATATGGGAGGGTATTGATTGAGAGGGTGAAGGCATGTACAGAGCATCAGATTGGGGAAGAGCAGTGTGGTTTCAGAAGTGGTAGAGGATGTGTGGATCAGGTGTTTGCTTTGAAGAATGTATGAGAAATACTTAGAAAAGCAAATGGATTTGTATGTAGCATTTATGGATCTAGAGAAGGCATATGATAGAGTTGATAGAGATGCTCTGTGGAAGGTATTAAGAATATATGGTGTGGGAGGCAAGTTGTTAGAAGCAGTGAAAAGTTTTTATCGAGGATGTAAGGCATGTGTACGTGTAGGAAGAGAGGAAAGTGATTGGTTCTCAGTGAATGTAGGTTTGCGGCAGGGGTGTGTGATGTCTCCATGGTTGTTTAATTTGTTTATGGATGGGGTTGTTAGGGAGGTGAATGCAAGAGTTTTGGAAAGAGGGGCAAGTATGAAGTCTGTTGTGGATGAGAGAGCTTGGGAAGTGAGTCAGTTGTTGTTCGCTGATGATACAGCGCTGGTGGCTGATTCATGTGAGAAACTGCAGAAGCTGGTGACTGAGTTTGGTAAAGTGTGTGGAAGAAGAAAGTTAAGAGTAAATGTGAATAAGAGCAAGGTTATTAGGTACAGTAGGGTTGAGGGTCAAGTCAATTGGGAGGTGAGTTTGAATGGAGAAAAACTGGAGGAAGTGAAGTGTTTTAGATATCTGGGAGTGGATCTGGCAGCGGATGGAACCATGGAAGCGGAAGTGGATCATAGGGTGGGGGAGGGGGCAAAAATTCTGGGAGCCTTGAAGAATGTGTGGAAGTCGAGAACATTATCTCGGAAAGCAAAACTGGGTATGTTTGAAGGAATAGTAGTTCCAACAATGTTGTATGGTTGCGAGGCGTGGGCTATGGATAGAGTTGTGCGCAGGAGGATGGATGTGCTGGAAATGAGATGTTTGAGGACAATGTGTGGTGTGAGGTGGTTTGATCGAGTAAGTAACGTAAGGGTAAGAGAGATGTGTGGAAATAAAAAGAGCGTGGTTGAGAGAGCAGAATAGGGTGTTTTGAAATGGTTTGGGCACATGGAGAGAATGAGTGAGGAAAGATTGACCAAGAGGATATATGTGTCGGAGGTGGAGGGAACGAGGAGAAGAGGGAGACCAAATTGGAGGTGGAAAGATGGAGTGAAAAAGATTTTGTGTGATCGGGGCCTGAACATGCAGGAGGGTGAAAGGAGGGCAAGGAATAGAGTGAATTGGAGCGATGTGGTATACCGGGGCTGACGTGCTGTCAGTGGATTGAATCGGGGCATGTGAAGCGTCTGGGGTAAACCATGGAAAGCTGTGTAGGTATGTATATTTGCGTGTGTGGATGTATGTATATACATGTGTATGGGGGTGGGTTGGGCCATTTCTTTCATCTGTTTCCTTGCACTACCTCGCAAATGCGGGAGACAGCGACAAAGCAAAAAAAAAAAATCTGTTTGGATATATATTTTATTATTTATTCATATTTTTTTTATTTTGTTTTGTCGCTGTCTCCCGCGTTAGCGAGGTAGTGCAAGGAAACAGACAAAAGAATGGCCCAACCCACCCACACACACATATATATACATACACGTCCACACACACAAATATACATACCTATACATCTCAACGTATACGTATATATACACACACAGACATATACATATATACACATGTACATAAATTCATAGTCTACCTTTATTCATTCCCATCGCCACCTCGCCACACATGAAATAACAACACCCTCCCCATTCATGTGTGCGAGGTAGCACTAGGAAAAGACAACAAAGGCCATGTTCGTTCACACTCAGTCTCCAGCTGTCATGAATAATACACTGAAACCACAGCTCCCTTTCCACATCCAGGCCCCACAGAACTTTCCATGGCTTACCCCAGACGCTTCACATGCCCTGGTTCAATCCATTGACAGCATGTCGACCCCGGTATACCACATCGTTCCAATTCACTCTATTTCTTGCACACCTTTCACCCTCCTGCATGTTCAGGCCCCGATCACTCAAAATCTTTTTCACTCCATCTTTCCACCTCCAATTTGGTCTCCCACTTCTCCTCGTTCCCTCCACCTCTGACACATATATCCTCTTTGTCAATCTTTCCTCACTCATTCTGTCCATGTGACCAAACCATTTCAAAACACCCTCTTCTGCTCTCTCAACCACACACTTTTTATTACCACACATTTCTCTTACCCTATTATTACTTACTCGATCAAATCACCTCACACCAAATATTGTCCTCAAACATCTCATTTCCAGCTCATCCACCCTCCTGCGCACAACTGTATCCATAGCCCACGTCTCGCAACCATATAACATTGTTGGAACCATTATTCCTTCAAACATACCCATTTTTGCTTTCCGAGATAATGTTCTCGACTTCCACACATTCTTCAAGGTTCCCAGAATTTTCGCCCCCTCCCCCACCCTATGATTCACTTCCACTTCCATGGTTCCATCCATTGCCAAATCCACTCCCAGATATCTACAACACTTCACTTCCTCCAGTTTTTCTCCCTTCAAACTTACCTCCCAGTTGACTTGACCCTCAACCCTACTGTACCTAATAACCTTGCTCTTATTCACATTTACTCTCAACTTTCTTCTTTCACACACTTTACCAAACTCAGTCACCAGCTTCTGCAGTTTCTCACATAAATCAGCCACCAGCGCTGTATCATCAGCGAACAACAAAAGAGAGATGTGCATAAGTATACATGTGTAAGTAGGAGAGTGTGCATAAGTATACGTGTGTAAGTAGGAGAGATGGTCTGAGAGTATTATTGGATTACGTGTTAATTGATAGGCATGTGACATAGACTTTTGGATGTTAATGTGCTGAGAGGTGCAGCTGGAGGGATGTCTGATCATTATCTTGTAGAGGCGAAGGTGAAGATTTGTAGAGACTTTCAGAAAAGAAAAGAAAATGTCGAGGTGAAGAGAGTGATGAGAGTAAGTGAGCTTGGGAAGGAGACTTGTGTGAGGAAGTACCAGGAGAGACTGAGTGCAGAATGGAAAAAGGTGTGAGCAAGAACGTAAGGGGAGTAGGGAAGGAATGGCATGTATTTAGGGAAGCAGTGATGGCTTGCGCAAAAGATGCTTGTGACATGGGAGGTGAGCAGATTAGAAAGGGTAGTGAGTGGTGGGATGAAGAGTTAAGATTATTAGTGAAAGAGAAGAGAGAGGCATTTGGTCAATTTATGTAGGGAAATAGTGCAAATGACTGGGAGATGTATAAAAGAAAGAGGCAGGAGGTCAAGAGGAAGGTCCAAGAGGTTAAAAAGAGGGCAAATGAGAATTGGGGTGAGAGAGTATCATTGAGTTATAGGGAGAGTAAAAAGATGTTTTGGAAGGAGGTAAATGAAGTGCGTAAGACAAGAGAACAAATGGGAACATCGGTGAAGGGGGCCAATGGGGAGGTAATAGCAAGTAGTGGTGATGTGAGAAGATGGAGTGAGTATTTTGAAGGTTTTTTGAATGTGTTAGATGGTAGAGTGGTAGAAATAGGGCGTTTTGGTCGAGGTGATGTGCGAAGTGAGAGGATCAGGGAGAATGATTTGGTAAACAGAGAAGAGGCAGTGAAAGCTTTGTGGAAGATGAAAGCCGGCAAGGCGGCAGGTTTGGATAAAAAGGGGGGTACTGTGTTGTTGATTGGTTGGTGAGGATATTCAGTGTACGTATGGCTCATGGTGAAGTGTCTCAGTATTGGCAGAATGCATGCATAGTGCCATTGTACAAAGGCAAAGGGTTAAAGGTGAGTGTTCAAATTACAGAGGTATAAGTTTGTTGAGTATTCCTCGGAAATTAAATGGGAGGGTATTGATTGAGAGAGTGAAGGCATGTACAGAGCATCAGACTGGGGAAGAGCAGTGTGGTTTCAGAAGTGGTAGAGGATATGTGGATCAGGTGTTTGCTTTGAAGAATGTATGTGAGAAGTACTTAGAAAAACAAATGGATTTGTATGTAACATTTATGGATCTGGAGAATGCATGTGATAGAGTTGATAGAGATGCTTTGTGGAAGGTATTAAGAGTATAATGGTGTGGGAGGTAAGTTGCTAGAAGCAATGAAAAGTTTTTATCAAGGATGTAAAGCATGTGTATGAGTAGGAAGAGAGGAAAATGAATGTTGGTTTACGGCGGGGTGCGTGATGTCTGCATGGTTGTTTAATTTGTTTATGGATGGGGTTGTTAGGGAGGAGAATGCAAGAGTTTTGGAGAGAGGGGTAAGTATGGAGTCTGTTGTGGATGAGAGAGCTTGGGAAGTGAGTCAGTTGTTGTTTGCTGATGATACAGCGCTGGTGGCTGATTCATGTGAGAAACTGCAGAAGCTGGTGACAGAGTTTGGTGAAGTGTGTGAAAGAAGAAAGGTGAGAGTAAATGTGAATAAGAGCAAGGTTATTAGGTACAGTAGGGTTGAGGGACAAGTCAATTGGGAGGTAAGTTTGAACGGAGAAAAACTGGAGGAAGTGAAGTGTTTTAGATATCTGGGAGTGGATCTGGCAGCGGATGGAACCATGGAAGCGGAAGTGAATCATAGGTTGGGGGAGGGGGCGAAAATTCTTGGAGCATTGAAGAATGTGTGGAGGGAACGAGGAGAAGTGGGAGACCAAATTGGAGGTGGAAGGATGGAGTGAAAAAGACTTTGAGCGATTGGGGCCTGAACATGTAGGAGGGTGAAAGGCGTGCAAGGAATAGAGTGAATTGGAAGGATGTGGTATACTGGGGTCAACTTGCTATCAATGGACTGAACCAGGGTATGTAAAGCATCTGGGGAAAACCATGGAAAGTTTTGTGGGGCTTGGATGTGGATGTGTATGTGTGTGTGTGTATATATATATATATATATATATATATATATATATATCTTTTATTCTTTCTTTTAAACTATTCGCCATTTCCCGCGTTAGCGAGGTAGCGTTAAGAACAGAGGACTGGGCCTTTGAGAGAATACCCTCACCTGGCCCAATTCTCTGTTCCTTCCTTTGGAAAATTAAAAAAAAAAACGAGAGGGTAGGATTTCCAGCCCCCCGCTCCCTCCCCTTTTAGTCGCCTTCTATGACACGCAGGGAATATGTGGGAAGTATTCTTTCTTCCCTATCCCCAGGGAAATATATATATATATATATTTTTTTTTTTTATACTTTGTCGCTGTCTCCCACGTTTGCGAGGTAGCGCAAGGAAACAGACGAAAGAAATGGCCCAACCCCCCCCCCCCCCATACACATGTATATACATACGTCCACACACGCAAATATACAAACCTACACAGCTTTCCATGGTTTACCCCAGACGCTTCACATGCCCTGATTCACTCCACTGACAGCACGTCAACCCCGGTATACCACATCGCTCCAATTCACTCTATTCCTTGCCCTCCTTTCACCCTCCTGCATGTTCAGGCCCCGATCACACAAAATCTTCTTCACTCCATCTTTCCACCTCCAATTTGGTCTCCCTCTTCTCCTCGTTCCCTCCACCTCCGACACATATATCCTCTTGGTCAATCTTTCCTCACTCATTCTCTCCATGTGCCCAAACCACTTCAAAACACCCTCTTCTGCTCTCTCAACCACGCTCTTTTTATTTCCACACATCTCTCTTACCCTTACGTTACTCACTCGATCAAACCACCTCACACCACACATTGTCCTCAAACATCTCACTTCCAGCACATCCATCCTCCTGCGCACAACTCTATCCACAGCCCACGCCTCACAACCATACAACATTGTTGGAACCACTATTCCTTCAAACATACCCATTTTTGCTTTCCGAGATAATGTTTTCGACTTCCACACATTCTTCAAGGCCCCCAGAACTTTTGCCCCCTCCCCCACCCTATGATCCACCTCCGCTTCCATGGTTCCATCCGCTGCCAGATCCACTCCCAGATATCTAAAACACTTCACTTCCTCCAGTTTTTCTCCATTCAAACTCACCTCCCAATTGACTTGACCCTCAACCCTACTGTACCTGATAACTTTGCTCTTATTCACATTTACTCTTAACTTTCTTCTTCCACACACTTTACCAAACTCAGTCACCAGCTTCTGCAGTTTCTCACATGAATCAGCCACCAGCGCTGTATCATCAGCGAACAACAACTGACTCACTTCCCAAGCTCTCTCATCCCCAACAGACTTCATACTTGCCCCTCTTTCCCAAAACTCTTGCATTTACCTCCCTAACAACCCCATCCATAAACAAATTAAACAACCATGGAGACATCACACACCCCTGCCGCAAACCTACATTCACTGAGAACCAATCACTTTCCTCTCTTCCTACACGTACACATGCCTTACATCCTCGATAAAAACTTTTTACTGCTTCTAACAACTTTCCTCCCACACCATATATTCTTAATACCTTCCACAGAGCATCTCTATCAACTCTATCATATGCCTTCTCCAGATCCATAAATGCTACATACAAATCCATTTGCTTTTCTAAGTATTTCTCACATACATTCTTCAAAGCAAACACCTGATCCACACATCCTCTACCACTTCTGAAACCACACTGCTCTTCCCCAATCTGATGCTCTGTACATGCCTTCACCCTCTCAATCAATACCCTCCCATATAATTTACCAGGAATACTCAACAAACTTATACCTCTGTAATTTGAGCACTCACTCTTATCCCCTTTGCCTTTGTACAATGGCACTATGCACGCATTCTGCCAATCCTCAGGCACCTCACCATGAGTCATACATACATTAAATAACCTTACCAACCAGTCAACAATATAGTCACCCCCTTTTTTAATAAATTCCACTGCAATACCATCCAAACCTGCTGCCTTCCCAGCTTTCATCTTCCGCAAAGCTTTTACTACCTCTTCTCTGTTTACCAAATCATTTTCCCTAACCCTCTCACTTTGCACACCACCTCGTCCAAAACACCCTATATCTGCCACTCTATCATCAAACACATTCAACAAACCTTCAAAATACTCACTCCATCTCCTTCTCACATCACCACTACTTGTTATCACCTCCCCATTTGCGCCCTTCACTGAAGTTCCCATTTGCTCCCTTGTCTTACGCACTTTATTTACCTCCTTCCAGAACATATATATATATATATATATATATATATATATATATATATATATATTTTTTTTTTTTTTTTTTTTTTTTTTTTTTTTGTCTCCCACGTTTGCGAGGTAGTGCAAGGAAACAGATGAAAGAAATGGCCCAACCCACCCCCATACACATGTATATACATACGTCCACACACGCAAATATACATACCTACACAGCTTTCCATGGTTTACCCCAGACGCTTCACATGCCCCGATTCAATCCACTGACAGCACGTCAACCCCGGTATACCACATCGCTCCAATTCACTCTATTCCTTGCCCTCCTTTCACCCTCCTGCATGTTCAGGCCCCGATCACACA
Organism: Panulirus ornatus; assembly: GCF_036320965.1. Lineage (NCBI taxonomy): Eukaryota > Metazoa > Arthropoda > Malacostraca > Decapoda > Palinuridae > Panulirus > Panulirus ornatus. The sequence continues at coordinate 20,073,870 of NC_092290.1, read as the reverse complement.
AAATCTTTTTTACTCCATCTTTCCACCTCCAATTTGGTCTCCCTCTTCTCCTCGTTCCCTCCATCTCCGACACATATATCCTCTTGGTCAATCTTTCCTCACTCATTCTCTCCATGTGCCCAAACCATTTCAAAACACCCTCTTCTACTCTCTCACCCACGCTCTTTTTATTTCCACACATCTCTCTTACCCTTACGTTACTTACTGGATCAAACCACCTCACACCACACATTGTCCTCAAACATCTCATTTCCAGCACAGCCATCCTCCTGCGCACAACTCTATCCATAGCCTATGCCTCGCAACCATACAACATTGTTGGAACCACTATTCCTTCAAACATACCCAGTTTTGCTCTCCGAGATAATGATCTCGACTTCCACACATTCTTCAAGGCTCCCAGAATTTTCGCCCCCTCCCCCACCCTATGATCCACTTCCGCTTCCATGGTTCCATCCGCTGCCAGATCCACTCCCAGATATCTAAAACACTTCACTTCCTCCAGTTTTTCTCCATTCAAACTCACCTCCCAATTGACTTGACCCTCAACCCTACTGTACCTAATAACCTTGCTCTTATTCACATATACTCTTAACTTTCTTCTTTCACACACTTTACCAAACTCAGTCACCAGCTTCTGCAGTTTCTCACATGAATCAGCCACCAGCGCTGTATCATCAGCGAACAACAACTGACTCACTTCCCAAGCTCTCTCATCCCCAACAGACTTCATACTTGCCCCTCTTTCCCAAACTCTTGCATTCACCTCCCTAACAACCCCATCCATAAACAAATTAAACAACCATGGAGACATCACACACCCCTGCCGCAAACCTACATTCACTGAGAACCAGTCACTTTCCTCTCTTCCTACACGTACACATGCCTTACATCCTCGATAAAAACTTTTCACTGCTTCTAACAACTTTCCTCCCACACCATATATTCTTAATACCTTCCACAGAGCATCTCTATCAACTCTGTCATATGCCTTCTCCAGATCCATAAATGCTACATAAAAATCCATTTGCTTTTCTAAGTATTTCTCACATACATTCTTCAAAGCAAACACCTGATCCACACATCCTCTACCACTTCTGAAACCACACTGCTCTTCCCCAATCTGATGCTCTGTACATGCCTTCACCCTCTCAATCAATACCCTCCCATATAAATTACCAGGAATACTCAACAAACTTATACCTCTGTAATTTGAGCACTCACTCTTATCCCCTTTGCCTTTGTACAATGGCACTATGCACGCATTCCGCCAATCCTCAGGCACCTCACCGTGAGTCATACATACATTAAATAACCTTACCAACCAGTCAACAATACAGTCACCCCCTTTTTTAATAAATTCCACTGCAGTACCATCCAAACCTGCTGCCTTGCCGGCTTTCATCTTCCGCAAAGCTTTTACTACCTCTTCTCTGTTTACCAAATCATTTTCCCTAACCCTCTCACTTTGCACACCACCTCGACCAAAACACCCTATATCTGCCACTCTGTCATCAAACACATTCAACAAACCTTCAAAATACTCACTCCATCTACTTCTCACATCACCACTATATATATATATATATATATATATATATATATATATATATATAGAGAGAGCGTTATTGGATTACGTGTTAATTGACAGGCGTGCGAAAGAGAGACTTTTGGATGTTAATGTGCTGAGAGGTGCAACTGGAGGGATGTCTGATCATTATCTTGTGGAGGCTAAGGTGAAGATTAGTATGGGTTTTCAGAAAAGAGGAGTGAATGTTGGGGTGAAGAAGGTGGTGAGAGTAAGTGAGCTTGGAAAGGAGACCTGTGTGGGGAAGTACCAGGAGAGACTGTGTACAGAATGGAAAAAGGTGAGAACAATGGAAGTAAGGGGAGTGGGGGAGGAATGGGATGTATTTAGGGAATCAGTGATGGATTGCGCAAAAGATGCTTGTGGCATGAGAAGAGTGGGAGGTGGGCTGTTTAGAAAGGGTAGTGAGTGGTGGGATGAAGAAGTAAGAGTATTAGTGAAAGAGAAGAGAGAGGCATTTGGACGATTTTTGCAGGGAAAAAATGCAATTGAGTGGGAGAAGTATAAAAGAAAGAGACAGGAGGTCAAGAGAAAGGTGCAAGAGGTGAAAAAAAGGGCAAATGAGAGTTGGGGTGAGAGACTATCAGTAAATTTTAGGGAGAATAAAAAGATGTTCTGGAAGGAGGTAAATAGGGTGCGTAAGACAAGGGAGCAAATGGGAACTTCAGTGAAGGGCGTAAATGGGGAGGTGATAACAAGTAGCGGTGATGTGAGAAGGAGATGGAATGAGTATTTTGAAGGTTTGTTGAATGTGTCTGATGACAGAGTGGCAGATATAGGGTGTTTTGGTCGAGGTGGTGTGCAAAGTGAGAGGGTTAGGGAAAATGATTTGGTAAACAGAGAAGAGGTAGTAAAAGCTTTGCGGAAGATGAAAGCCGGCAAGGCAGCAGGTTTGGATGGTATTGCAGTGGAATTTATTAAGAAAGGGGGTGACTGTATTGTTGACTGGTTGGTAAGGTTATTTAATGTATGTATGACTCATGGTGAGGTGCCTGAGGATTGGCGGAATGCGTGCATAGTGCCATTGTACAAAGGCAAAGGGGATAAGAGTGAGTGCTCAAATTACAGAGGTATAAGTTTGTTGAGTATTCCTGGTAAATTATATGGGAGGGTATTGATTGAGAGGGTGAAGGCATGTACAGAGCATCAGATTGGGGAAGAGCAGTGCGGTTTCAGAAGTGGTAGAGGATGTGTGGATCAGGTGTTTGCTTTGAAGAATGTATGTGAGAAATACTTAGAAAAGCAAATGGATTTGTATGTAGCATTTATGGATCTGGAGAAGGCATATGATAGAGTTGATAGAGATGCTCTGTGGAAGGTATTAAGAATATATGGTGTGGGAGGCAAGTTGTTAGAAGCAGTGAAAAGTTTTTATCGAGGATGTAAGGCATGTGTACGTGTAGGAAGAGAGGAAAGTGATTGGTTCTCAGTGAATGTAGGTTTGCGGCAGGGGTGTGTGATGTCTCCATGGTTGTTTAATTTGTTTATGGATGGGGTTGTAAGGGAGGTAAATGCAAGAGTCCTGGAAAGAGGGGCAAGTATGAAGTGTGTTGGGGATGAGAGAGCTTGGGAAGTGAGTCAGTTGTTGTTCGCTGATGATACAGCGCTGGTGGCTGATTCATGTGAGAAACTGCAGAAGCTGGTGACTGAGTTTGGTAAAGTGTGTGGAAGAAGAAAGTTGAGAGTAAATGTGAATAAGAGCAAGGTTATTAGGTACAGTAGGGGTGAGGGTCAAGTCAATTGGGAGGTGAGTTTGAATGGAGAAAAACTGGAGGAAGTGAAGTGTTTTAGATATCTGGGAGTGGATCTGTCAGCGGATGGAACCATGGAAGCGGAAGTGGATCATAGGGTGGGGGAGGGGGCGAAAATTTTGGGAGCCTTGAAAAATGTGTGGAAGTCGAGAACATTATCTCGGAAAGCAAAAATGGGTATGTTTGAGGGAATGGTGGTTCCAACAATGTTGTATGGTTGCGAGGCGTGGGCTATGGATAGAGATGTGCGCAGGAGGATGGATGTGCTGGAAATGAGATGTTTGAGGACAATGTGTGGTGTGAGGTGGTTTGATCGAGTAAGTAACGTAAGGGTAAGAGAGATGTGTGGAAATAAAAAGAGCGTGGTTGAGAGAGCAGAAGAGGGTGTTTTGAAATGGTTTGGGCACATGGAGAGAATGAGTGAGGAGAGATTGACCAAGAGGATATATGTGTCGGAGGTGGAGGGAACGAGGAGAAGAGGGAGACCAAATTGGAGGTGGAAAGATGGAGTGAAAAAGATTTTGTGTGATCGGGGCCTGAACATGCAGGAGGGTGAAAGGAGGGCAAGAAATAGAGTGAATTGGAGTCATGTGGTATACAGGGGTTGACGTGCTGTCAGTGGATTGAAGCAAGGCATGTGAAGCGTCTGGGGTAAACCATGGAAAGCTGTGTAGGTATGTATATTTGCGTGTGTGGACGTGTGTATGTACATGTGTATGGGGGGGGGGGGGTTGGGCCATTTCTTTCGTCTGTTTCCTTGCGCTACCTCGCAAACGCGGGAGACAGCGACAAAGTATAAAAAAAAAAAAAAAAAAAAAAAATATATATATATATATATATATATATATATATATATATATATAAATTGGGAGGTGAGTTTGAATGGAGAAAAACTGGAGGAAGTGAAGTGTTTTAGATATCTGGGAGTGGATCTGGCAGCGGATGGAACCATGGAAGCGGAAGTGGATCATAGGGTGGGGGAGGGGGCGAAAATTCTGGGGGCCTTGAAGAATGTGTGGAAGTCGAGAACATTATCTCGGAAAGCAAAAATGGGTATGTTTGAAGGAATTGTGGTTCCAACAATGTTGTATGGTTGCGAGGCGTGGGCTATGGATAGAGTTGTGCGCAGGAGGATGGATGTGCTGGAAATGAGATGTTTGAGGACAATGTGTGGTGTGAGGTGGTTGGATCGAGTGAGTAACGTAAGGGTAAGAGAGATGTGTGGAAATAAAAAGAGCGTGGTTGAGAGAGCGGAAGAGGGTGTTTTGAAGTGGTTTGGGCACATGGAGAGGATGAGTGAGGAAAGATTGACCAAGAGGATATATGTGTCGGAGGTGGAGGGAACGAGGAGAAGAGGGAGACCAAATTGGAGGTGGAAAGATGGAGTGAAAAAGATTTTGTGTGATCGGGGCCTGAACATGCAGGAGGGTGAAAGGAGGGCAAGGAATAGAGTGAATTGGAGCGATGTGGTATACCGGGGTTGACGTGCTGTCAGTGGATTGAATCAAGGCATGTGAAGCGTCTGGGGTAAACCATGGAAAGCTGTGTAGGTATGTATATTTGCGTGTGTGGACGTATGTATATACATGTGTATGGGGGGGGGTTGGGCCATTTCTTTCGTCTGTTTCCTTGCGCTACCTCGCAAACGCGGGAGACAGCGACAAAGTATAATAAGATAAATAAATAAATAAATATATGGGCCTGAGAAGAAAGATCATGAGAGGCAAGTGTTTTGGGAGCAGCTGAATGAGTGTGTTAGTGGTTTTGATGCATGAAAGCGGGTTATAGTGATGGGTGATTTGAATGCAAAGGTGAGTAATGTGGCAGTTGAGGGAATAATTGGTATACATGGGGTGTTCAGTGTTGTAAATGGAAATAGTGAAGAGCTTGTAGATTTATGTCCTGAAAAAGGACTGGTGATTGGGAATACCTGGTTTAAAAAGCGAGATATACATAAGTATACATATGTAAGTAGGAGAGATGGCCAGAGAGCGTTATTGGATTACGTGTTAATTGACAGGCGCGCGAGACAGACTTTTGGATGTTAATGTGCTGAGAGGTGCAACTGGAGGGATGTCTGATCATTATCTTGTGGAGGCTAAGGTGAAGATTTGTATGGGTTTTCAGAATAGAAGAGTGAATTTTGGGGTGAAGAGGGTGGTGAGAGTAAGTGAGCTTGGGAAGGAGACTTGTGTGAGAGACTGAGTACAGAATGGAAAAAGGTGAGAACAATGGAAGTAAGGGGAGTGGGGGAGGAGTGGGATGTATTTAGGGAATCAGTGTTGGATTACGCAAAAGATGCTTGTGGCATGAGAAGAGTGGGAGGTGGGTTGATTAGAAAGGGTAGTGAGTGGTGGGATGAAGAAGTAAGATTATTAGTGAAAAAGAAGAGAGAGGCATTTGGATGATTTTTGCTGGGAAAAAATGCAATTGAGTGGGAGATGTATAAAAGAAAGAGACAGGAGGTCAAGAGAAAGGTGCAAGAGGTGAAAAAGAGGGCAAATGAGAGTTGGGGTGAGAGAGTATCATTGAATTTTAGGGAGATTAAAAAGATGTTCTGGAAGGAGGTAAATAAAGTGCGTAAGACAAGGGAGTAAATGGGAACTTCAGTGAAGGGCGCAAATGGGGAGGTGATAACAAGTAGTGGTGATGTGAGAAGGAGATGGAGTGAGTATTTTGAAGGTTTGTTGAATGTGTTTGATGATAGAGTGGCAGATATAGGGTGTTTTGGTCGAGGTGGTGTGCAAAGTGAGAGGGTTAGGGAAAATGATTTGGTAAACAGAGAATAGGTAGTAAAAGCTTTGCGGAAGATGAAAGCCGGCAAGGCAGCAGGTTTGGATGGTATTGCAGTGGAATTTGTTAAAATAGGGGGTGACTGTATTATTGAATGGTTGGTAAGGTTATTTAATGTATGTATGACTCTTGGTGAGGTGCCTGAGGATTGGCAGAATGCGTGCATAGTGCCATTGTACAAAGGCAAAGGGGATAAGAGTGAGTGCTCAAATTACAGAGGTATAAGTTTGTTGAGTATTCCTGGTAAATTATATGGGAGGGTATTGATTGAGAGGGTGAAGGCATGTACAGAGCATCAGATTGGGGAAGAGCAGTGTGGTTTCAGAAGTGGTAGAGGATGTGTAGATCAGGTGTTTGCTTTGAAGAATGTATGTGAGAAATACTTAGAAAAGCAAGTGGATTTGTATGCAGCATTTATGGATCTGGAGAAGGCATATGATAGAGTTGATAGAGATGCTCTGTGGAAGGTATTAAGAATATATGGTGTGGGAGGAAAGTTGTTAGAAGCAGTGAAAAGTTTTTATCGAGGATGTAAGGCATGTGTACGTGTAGGAAGAGAGGAAAGTGATTGGTTCTCAGTGAATGTAGGTTTGCAGCAGGGGTGTGTGATGTCTCGATGGTTGTTTAATTTGTTTATGGATGGGGTTGTTAGGGAGGTGAATGCAAGAGTTTTGGAAAGAGGGGCAAGTATGAAGTCTGTTGGGGATGATAGAGCTTGGGAAGTGAGTCAGTTGTTGTTCGCTGATGATACAGCGCTGGTGGCTGATTCATGTGAGAAACTGCAGAAGCTGGTGACTGAGTTTGGTAAAGTGTGTGAAAGAAGAAAGTTAAGAGTAAATGTGAATCAGAGCAAGGTTATTAGGTACAGTAGGGTTGAGGGTCAAGTCAATTGGGAGGTAAGTTTGAATGGAGAAAAACTGGAGGAAGTAAAGTGTTTTAGATATCTGGGAGTGGATCTGGCAGCGGATGGAACCATGGAAGCGGAAGTGGATCATAGGGTGGGGTAGGGGGCGAAAATCCTGGGAGCCTTGAAGAATGTGTGGAAGTCGAGAACATTATCTCGGAAAGCAAAAATGGGTATGTTTGAAGGAATAGTGGTTCCAACAATATTGTATGGTTGCGAGGCGTGGGCTATGGATAGAGTTGTGCGCAGGAGGATGGATGTGCTGGAAATGAGATGTTTGAGGACAATGTGTGGTGTGAGGTGGTTTGATCGAGTAAGTAACGTAAGGGTAAGAGAGATGTGTGGAAATAAAAAGAGCGTGGTTGAGAGAGCAGTAGAGGGTGTTTTGAAATGGTTTGGGCACATGGAGAGAATGAGTGAGGAAAGATTGACCAAGAGGATATATTTGTCGGAAGTGGAGGGAACGAGGAGAAGTGGGAGACCAAATTGGAGGTGGAAAGATGGAGTGAAAAAGATTTTGTGTGATTGGGGCCTGAACATGCAGGAGGGTGAAAGGAGGGCAAGGAATAGGGTGAATTGGATCGATGTGGTATACCGGGGTTGACGTGCTGTCAGTGGATTGACTCGGGGCATGTGAAGCGTCTGGGGTAAACCATGGAAAGCTGTGTAGGTATGTATATTTGCGTTTGTGGACGTATGTATATACATGTGTATTGGGGGTGGGTTGGGCCATTTATTTCATCTGTTTCCTTGCGCTACCATGCAAACGCGGGAGACAGCGACAAAGGAAAAAAAAAAAATATATATATATATATGTATATATATATATGTGTATATATATATATATATATATATATATATATATATATATATATATATATATATATATATAGATATCTAAAACACTTCACTTCCTCCAGTTTTTCTCCATTCAAACTCACCTCCCAATTGACTTGACCCTCAACCCTACTTTACCTAATAACCTTGCTCTTATTCACATTTACTCTTAACTTTCTTCTTCCACACACTTTACCAAACTCAGTCACCAGCTTCTGCAGTTTCTCACATGAATCAGCCACCAGCGCTGTATCATCAGCGAACAACAACTGACTCACTTCCCAAGCTCTCTCATCCCCAACAGACTTCATACTTGCCCCTCTTTCCAAAAACTCTTGCATTTACCTCCCTAACAACCTTATCCATAAACAAATTAAACAACCATGGAGACATCACACACCCCTGCCGCAAACCAATCACTTTCCTCTCTTCCTACACGTACACATGCCTTACATCCTCGATAAAAACTTTTCACTGCTTCTAACAACTTTCCTCCCACACCATATATTCTTAATACCTTCCACAGAGCATCTCTATCAACTCTATCATATGCCTTCTCCAGATCCATAAATGCTACATACAAATCCATTTGCTTTTCTAAGTATTTCTCACATACATTCTTCAAAGCAAACACCTGATCCACACATCCTCTACCACTTCTGAAACCACACTGCTCTTCCCCGATCTGATGCTCTGTACATGCCTTCACCCTCTCAATCAATACCCTCCCATATAATTTACCAGGAATACTCAACAAACTTATACCTCTAATTTGAGCACTCACTCTTATCCCCTTTGCCTTTGTACAATGGCACTATGCACGCATTCTGCCAATCCTCAGGCACCTCACCATGAGTCATACATACATTAAATAACCTTACCAACCAGTCTACAATACAGTCACCCCCTTTTTTAATAAATTCCACTGCAATACCATCCAAACCTGCTGCCTTGCCGGCTTTCATCTTCCGCATAGCTTTCACTACCTCTTCTCTGTTTACCAAATCATTTTCCCTAACCCTCTCACTTTGCACACCACCTCGACCAAAACACCCTATATCTGCCACTCTATCATCAAACACATTCAACAAACCTTCAAAATACTCACTCCATCTCCTTCTCACATCACCACTACTTGTTATCACCTCCCCATTTGCGCCCTTCACTGAAGTTCCCATTTGCTCCCTTGTCTTACGCACTTTATTTACCTCCTTCCAGAACATCTTTTTATTCTCTCTAAAATTTAATGATACTCTCTCACCCCAACTCTCATTTGCCCTTTTTTTCACCTCTTGCACCTTTCTCTTGACCTCCTGTCTCTTTCTTTTATACATCTCCCACTCAGTTGCATTTTTTCCCTGCAAAAATCGTCCAAATGCCTCTCTCTTCTCTTTCAATAATACTCTTACTTCTTCATCCCACCACTCACTACCCTTTCTAATCAACCCACCTCCCACTCTTCTCATGCCACAAGCATCTTTTGCGCAATCCATCACTGATTCCCTAAATACATCCCATTCCTCCCCCACTCCCCTTACTTCCATTGTTCTCACCTTTTTCCATTCTGTACTCAGTCTCTCCTGGTACTTCCTCACACAGGTCTCCTTCCCAAGCTCACTTACTCTCACCACCCTCTTCACCCCAACATTCACTCTTCTTTTCTGAAAACCCATACAAATCTTCACCTTAGCCTCCACAAGATAATGATCAGACATCCCTCCAGTTGCACCTCTCAGCACATTAACATCCAAAAGTCTCTCTTTCGCACGCCTGTCAATTAACACGTAATCCAATAACGCTCTCTGGCCATCTCTCCTACTTACATAAGTATACTTATGGATCTGGCAGCGGATGGAACCATGGAAGCGGAAGTGGATCATTGGGTGGGGGAGGGGGCGAAAATTCTGGGGGCCTTGAAGAATGTGTGGAAGTCGAGAACATTATCTCGGAAAGCAAGAATGGGTATGTTTGAAGGAATAGTGGTTCCAACAATGTTGTATGGTTGCGAGGCGTGGGCTATGGATAGAGTTGTGCGCTGGAGGATGGATGTGCTGGAAATGAGATGTTTGAGGACAATGTGTGGTGTGAGGTGGTTTGATCGAGTGAGTAACGTAAGGGTAAGAGAGATGTGTGGAAATAAAAAGAGCGTGGTTGAGAGAGTAGAAGAGGGTGTTTTGAAGTGGTTTGGGCACATGGAGAGAATGAGTGAGGAAAGATTGACCAAGAGGATATATGTGTCGGAGGTGGAGGGAACGAGGAGAAGAGGGAGACCAAATTGGAGGTGGAAAGATGGAGTGAAAAAGATTTTGTGTGATCGGGGCCTGAACATGCAGGAGGGTGAAAGGAGGGCAAGGAATAGAGTGAATTGGAGCGATGTGGTATACCGGGGTTGACGTGCTGTCAGTGGATTGAATCAAGGCATGTGAAGCGCCTGGGGTAAACCATGGAAAGCTGTGTAGGTATGTATATTTGCGTGTGTGGACGTATGTATATACATGTGTATGGGGGGGGGTTGGGCCATTTCTTTCGTCTGTTTCCTTGCGCTACCTCGCAAACGCGGGAGACAGCGACAAAGTATAATAAAAATAATATATATATATATTATACATTGAAATATATAGGTATGTATATGTGCGTTTTTGTCAAGGATGTAAGGCATTTGTATGTGTAGGAAGAGAGGAAAGTGATTGGTTCTCAGTGAATGTTGGTTTGCTGCAGGGGTGTGTCATGTCTCCATGGTTGTTTAATTTGTTTATGGATGGGGTTGTTAGGGAGGTGAATGCAAGAGTTTTGGAAAGAGGGGCAAGTATGCAGTCTATTGTGGATGAGAGAGCTTAGGAAGTGAGTCAGTTGTTGTTCGCTGATGATACAGCACTGGTGGCTGATTCATGTGAGAAACTGCAGAAGCTGGTGACTGAGTTTGGTAAAGTGTGTGAAAGAAGAAAGCTGAGAGTAAATGTGAATAAGAGCAAGGTTATTGGGTACAGTAGGGTTGAGGGACAAGTCAACTGGGAGGTAAGTGTGAATGGAGAAAAACTGGAGGAAGTGAAGCGTTTTAGATATCTGGGATTGGATTGGCAGCGGATGGAACCATGGAAGTGGAAGTGAATCATAGGATGGGGAAGGGGTCAAAAGTTCTGGGAGCGTTGAAGAATGTGTGGAAGTCGAGAACATTATCTCGAAAAGCAAAAATGGGTATGTTTGAAGGAATAGTGGTTCCAACAATGTTATATGATTGCGAGGCGTGGGCTGTAGATAGAGTTGTGCGGAGGAGGGTGGATGTGCTGGAAATGAGATGTTTGAGGACAATATGTGGTGTGAGGTGGTTTGATCAAGTAAGTGATAATAGGGTAAGAGAGATGTGCGGTAATAAAAAGAGTGTGGCTGAGAGAGCAGAAGAGGGTGTTTTGAAATGGTTTGGTCACATGGAGAGAATGAGTGAGAGAATTGACCAAGAGGATATATGTGTCGGAGATGGAGGGAACGAGGAGAAGTGGGAGACCAAATTGGAGGTGGAAAGATGGAGTGAAAAAGATTTTGAGTGATCGGGGTCTGAACATGCAGGAGGGTGAAAGGCGTGCAAGGAATAGAGTGAATTGGAACAATTTGGTATACCGGGGTTGACGTGCTGTCAATGGATTGAACCAGGGCGTGTGAAGCGTCTGGGATAAACCATAGAAGGTTCTGTGGGACCTGGATATGGAAAGAGAGCTGTGGTTTCAGTGCATTATACATGACAGCTGGAGACTGAGTGTGAACGAATGTGGCCTTTGTTGTCTTTTCCTTGCGCTACCTCGCGCATATGCAGGGGAGGGGGCTTTTTTTTTTTTTTTTTTTTCAAAGGAAGGAACAGAGAAGGGGCCTGGTGAGGATATTTCTTCAAAGGCCCACTCCTCTGTTCTTAATGCTACCTTGCTCATGCGGGAAATGGCGAATAGTATGAAAGAAAAAAGAAAAAGTCTGTGTGTGTATATATATGTATACTTTGAGATGAATAGGTATGTATATTTGTGTGTGGACGTGTATGTATATACATGTGTATGTGGGTGGGGGGCCATTCTTTCATCTGTTTCCTTGTGCTACCTCGCTAACGCAGGAGACAGCGACAAAGCAAAATAATATATGAGTGGTTGGGCCATCCTTCGTCTGTTTCCTTGCGCTACCTTGCTGATGTGGGAAACAGCAGTTAAGTATGATGATATAATGATAATATTAGTATTTTGTTATACTTTATTGATGTCTTCCACATCAGCAAGGAAGCACAAGGAAACAAGTGAGAAATTACCCAATGCACCCACGTACACATGTATTTATGTAAATGCCCATACATGTATATATAAATACATATACATTGCAAATGAGAGTTGGGGTGAGAGAGTATCATTAGATTTTAGGGAGAATAAAAAGATGTTCTGGAAGGAGGTAAATAAAGTGCGTAAGACAAGGGAGCAAATGGGAACTTCAGTGAAGGGCGCAAATGGGGAGGTGATAAAAAGTAGTGGTGATGTGAGAAGGAGATGGAGTGAGTATTTTGAAGGTTTGTTGAATGTGTTTGATGATAGAGTGGCAGATATAGGGTGTTTTGGTCGAGGTGGTGTGCAAAGTGAGAGGGTTAGGGAAAATGATTTGGTAAACAGAGAAGAGGTAGTAAAAGCTTTGCGGAAGATGAAAGCTGGGAAGGCAGCAGGTTTGGATGGTATTGCAGTGGAATTTATTAAAAAAGGGGGTGACTGTATTGTTGACTGGTTGGTAAGGTTATTTAATATATGTATGACTCATGGTGAGGTGCCTGAGGATTGGCGGAATGCGTGCATAGTGCCATTGTACAAAGGCAAAGGGGATAAGAGTGAGTGCTCAAATTACAGAGGTATAAGTTTGTTGAGTATTCCTGGTAAATTATATGGGAGGGTATTGATTGAGAGGGTGAAGGCATGTACAGAGCATCAGATTGGGGAAGAGCAGTGTGGTTTCAGAAGTGGTAGAGGATGTGTGGATCAGGTGTTTGCTTTGAAGAATGTATGTGAGAAATACTTAGAAAAGCAAATGGATTTGTATGTAGCATTTATGGATCTGGAGAAGGCATATGATAGAGTTGATAGAGATGCTCTGTGGAAGGTATTAAGAATATATGGTGTGGGAGGCAAGTTGTTAGAAGCAGTGAAAAGTTTTTATCGAGGATGTAAGGCATGTGTACGTGTAGGAAGAGAGGAAAGTGATTGGTTCTCAGTGAATGTAGGTTTGCGGCAGGGGTGTGTGATGTCTCCATGGTTGTTTAATTTGTTTATGGATGGGGTTGTTAGGGAGGTGAATGCAAGAGTTTTGGAAAGAGGGGCAAGTATAAAGTCTGTTGGGGATGAGAGAGCTTGGGAAGTGAGTCAGTTGTTGTTCGCTGATGATACAGCGCTGGTGGCTGATTCATGTGAGAAACTGCAGAAGCTGGTGACTGAGTTTGGTAAAGTGTGTGAAGGAAGAAAGTTAAGAGTAAATGTGAATAAGAGCAAGGTTATTAGGTACAGTAGGGTTGAGGGTCAAGTCAATTGGGAGGTGAGTTTGAATGGAGAAAAACTGGAGGAAGTGAAGTGTTTCAGATATCTGGGAGTGGATCTGGCAGCGGATGGAACCATGGAAGCGGAAGTGGATCATAGGGTGGGGGAGGGGGCAAAAATTCTGGGAGCCTTGAAGAATGTGTGGAAGTCGAGAACATTATCTCGGAAAGCAAAACTGGGTATGTTTGAAGGAATAGTGGTTCCAACAATGTTGTATGGTTGCGAGGCGTGGGCTATGGATAGAGTTGTGCGCAGGAGGATGGATGTGCTGGAAATGAGATGTTTGAGGACAATGTGTGGTGTGAGGTGGTTTGATCGAGTAAGTAACGTAAGGGTAAGAGAGATGTGTGGAAATAAAAAGAGCGTGGTTGAGAGAGCAGAAGAGGGTGTTTTGAAATGGTTCGGGCACGTGGAGAGAATGAGTGAGGAAAGATTGACCAAGAGAATATATGTGTCGGAGGTGGAGGGAACGAGGAGAAGAGGGAGACCAAATTGGAGGTGGAAAGATGGAGTGAAAAAGATTTTGTGTGATCGGGGCCTGAACATGCAGGAGGGTGAAAGGAGGGCAAGGAATAGAGTGAATTGGAGCGATGTGGTATACCGGGGTTGACGTGCTGTCAGTGGAGTGAATCAAGGCATGTGAAGCGACTGGGATAAACCATGGAAAGCTGTGTAGGTATGTATATTTGTGTGTGTGGACGTATGTATATACATGTGTATGGGGTTTGGGTTGGGCCATTTCTTTCGTCTGTTTCCTTGCGCTACCTCGCAAACGCGGGAGACAGCGACAAAGCAAAAAAAAAAAGAAAAATACATTTCAACGTATACGTGCATACACAGACGTATACATATATACACATGTACATATTCATACTTCTTGCCTTTATCCAATCCTGTTGCCACCCTGCCACACGTGAAAAAGCAAAAAAAAAAAAAACCCCCCCATCCATTTCCAGTGCCACCCAGCCCCACAGGAAACAGCATCGCCACCCACTGCGTCAACAAGGTAGAGCCAGTAAAACAGATAAAAAAAGCCACATTCGTTTGCACTCAGTCTCTAGCTGTCGTGTGTAATACACCAAAACCACAGCTCCCTATCCACATCCAGGACCCACAGACCTTTCTCTGGTTTACCCCAGACATTTCACATGCCCTGGTTCAGTCCAGTGACAGCATGCCGACCCTAGTATACCACATCGTTCCAACTCACTCTATTCCCTGCACTCCTCTCACCCTCTCACTTGAAATCTTCTTAACTTCATTCTTGTACCCCCAATTTGGTCTTCTTCCTCTTGATCCCTCCACCTCTGACACATATATCCTCTCCATATGTCCTAACCATTTCAACACACCTTCTGCTCTTGCAAACACACTTTTTTCATTACCTTACATCTCTCTTACCCTTTTATTACTTACTCAATCAAATCATCTCACACCACATATTGTCCTCAAATATTTTATTTCCAACACATCCACCCTACTCCATAAAAGCCTATCCTATATCCCATGTCAAGCAACCGTGTAATATTGTTGGAACTACTATTCTTCCAAACATGCCCATATTTACTCTTTGAGATTATGTTCTCTCCACACATTCTTCATCGCTCCCAGAAGCTTTGCCCCCTCCCCCACCCTATGACTCACCCTATCCTGAGCCAGGTACCCAGCTTATCAACCAAACCCTAGAGGTGGATGAACAGCTGGGTTGACTGTAGACCGACTACTGCAACTAGGATTCATTCCTATGCACTCAACTCTGGGTGGCCCTTGAATGTGTCATGGACAGGAACGCTAACTGCTACACCTTGGGAGTCCATGTTGATATGTATATATTTGTATGTATGTAGATGTGTAGATGGATCTTTCTTTGTCTGCTTCCTGGCACTATCTCGCTGATGTGGGAAATTGCAACCAATTATAGAAATGATTATATAATATGTATTATATATTCATAATTGATGTATCTCATGTTTGATAGGTAGCACCAGGAACACACAAAGAAAGACTGTATTTGCTCACATTCATTATCTAGCTATCATGTGTAATGCATCGAAACCATAGCTCCCGATTTGCAGCCTGGCCTTACAGACCTTTCCATGGTTTCCCCCAGCCAATTCACATGCCCTCGTTCAGTCCAGTGACAGCACAGTGACTCCTATATACCACATTGTTCCATTTCAGCCTATCTTGCTGTGTCTATAGGCCCCAATCGCTCAAAATCATTTTCATTTCATCCTTCCATCTTTAGTTTGTTCTCCATCTTCTCTTTGTTTCCTCCACTTCTGACACATACATATATCCTCTTTGTCAACCCTTTCTCATTCATTTTCTCCTTGTATCCATACCATTTCATCACACTCTTCTCAGCTCTCTCAACCACACATCTCTTTTTATTACCACATCTCTTTCTTACCCTTATAATACTTACTCAATCTAACCACCTAACATATTGTTCTCAAACATTATATTTCCCACACATCCACTGTCCTCAGCATATCCTTATATACAGCCCATGCCTTGCATCCTTATGATATTGTTAAACCAGTTTATGCATCTTCAAACGTAACCATTTTTGACCTTCTAGATAGCCATCTCTCATTTCACACATTCTTCAGTACTCCTAGAACCTTCATCGCGTAAGCCACCCTATGACACACTTCTGCTTCCACAGTTACATTTGCCACCACATCCTCTCTCTGAGATATCTAAAACACTTTACCTCCTCCTCCTCCTCCAGTTCCTTTCCATTCAAACACACCCCCATATAACCAGCCCCTCAACCTTGCTAAACCTAATAACTTTGCTTTTATGCTTTTACTCACAGTTAACTTTGCCTTTATGCTTTTACTCACAATTAACTTTGCTTTAATGCTTTTACTCACAATTAAATGTGCTTTTATGCTTTCACTCACAATTAACTTTGCTTTTATGCTTTTACTCACAATTAACTTTGCTTTTATGCTTTTACTCACAATTAACTTTGCTTTTATGCTTTTATTCACATTTACTCTCAACTTCCTCCTCTTGTACGCTCTTCCAAACTCAGTCACCGACTTCTACAATTTCCCTTTCAAATCAACCATCCGTGCTGTGTCATCAGCAGACAACAACTTACGCACTTCCCAAACCCCCATCCCCAAGTGAATGCATACTCAGTCTTTTCTCTAGAACTCCAGAATTTACTTCTCTCACCACCCCATCCACAAACAGATTAAACATTGGTGACATGACACACCCCTGCCACAGACCAATCTTCACTTGGAACTATTCACTCTCCTTTCTACCTACTCATACACACATGCCTTACACCCTTGATGAAAACTTCTCACTGCTTCTTGCAGCTTTCCATCTGCACTGTATTTTCTTGAGACCTTCAACAAGGCATCTCTGTCAGCCTTATCACATGTTTTCTACAAGTCCATGATTCACATACAAATCCATCAGCTTTTCTCAATATTCCTTACACACATTTGTTAAAGCAAACATCTGATCTACACATTCTCCACCACTTCTGAAACCACACTGCTTCTCTCCAGTCTGATTTTCTGTACATGTTTTCACACTCCCATTCAATACCCTACCATACAACTTACAAGGTATACTCAACAAACTTGTATCTTTGTAGTCTGAACACTTACATGTTTCCCCTTGCCTTCATACTGTGGCACTATACATGCACTCCAACAATCCTGAGGCACCTCACCATGGTCTATACAAACATTGAAAATCTTTACCAACCAGTCAACAACAGAGTCGACCTGTTTCTTGATAAATTTAACTGCGGTGCCATGCACTATAGCCACCTTGACTTATTTCATCTTATATAAGGATTTCACCACCTTCTCTTTCTTCGCAAAACCACTCTCCGTGATTATTTCTTCATGAGACCACTCTATAATTCTTTCTTCACGAAACCACTCTCCATGACTCTCACTTCACGAACCACCTGAACCGAAACACCCTACATCTGCCACATTATCATCGAACACATCAGTCCTTCAAAATTCTCACTCCTTCTCACTTCATCACTATCCGCTTCCCCTTTTGCCCCCTTCACCAGTGTTCCCATTTGTTCTCTTGTTTTTCACACATTATTAACCTCCTTCCAAAACATCTTATTTTCCCTAAAGTTTCCTTATACTCGCTCTCCCCAACTCTCATTTGCCCTTTTTTTCAACCCCAGCACCTTCCTCTTCACCTCTTGGTGCCTTCTTTGATGTACCTCCTCATCATTTTCACTCCTTCCCATGTAAAAAGCCCCTAAATGCCTCGTCTTTTCTGTTTTACTGGTGTTTCACCGGCAACTTAACTTTTTAATCCCAACTCTCATTACCCTTTCTAATCTGCTCACCACTTAGCTTTTGCATTCCACATACATCTCTTGCACACATCAGCACTTCTCTAAATACCTCCCATTCCTCACCTACTCCCCTTGCTTCATTTACTCTCACCCTTTGTAGTTCTACTCTGAATGTCTCCTATTATTTCTTCTCATAAGTCTCTTTTCCAAGCTCATTTATTCGCACAACTCTCTTCTCACTGACACATTTTCCTTTTTTACTAAAACTTCAAATCTTCACCCTCGCCGCCACAAGATAGTGATCAGATATCCCACCAGCTGCCCCTCTCAGCCCATTTATACCTAAAAGTCTCTTTTTTACACCCCTGTTAATCAATACGTAATCTTATAAAGCCCCTTAACCATTTCTCCTACTCGCATACATATACTTGTGCATGTCTCTTTTTAAACAAGGTATTCTCAGGCACTGGTCTTTTTTCAGCACGCAACTCCACAGTTTCTTCTACCATTTCCATTTACAATCCTGTATACCCCATTTGCACCAATTATACACTCAACTGCCTCATTACTTACCTTCACATTTAAATCATATATCACTAATTCCCAGTCATGTGCACCAAAACTGCTGACACACTCACTCGACTGTTCTCAAAACACTTGCCTCTCATGACTAGGTGCATTGGCGTCAATACTCATCAGTCTCTTGCCATCCACTTTCAGTTTTACTTGTATTAATCTAAAATTTACTTTCTTACTCTTTGTCACATACTCCCACAACTCTTGCTTCAGGAGTAATGCCACTCCTTCCTTAGCTATTGTCCTTTCACCAACCCCTTACTCTACTTCCAAGACATTTCCAGACCATTCTTCCCCTTTACCCTTGAGCTTCATTTCACTTAGAGCCAGAACCTTCAGGTTTCTTTCCTTAGACTTACTTCCTATCTCTCCTCACTTCTCATCTTGATTACATCCACACACATTCAGACACCCTAATCTGAGCCTTCAAGGAGGATGAGCAATCCCCACTTGATTACTTCTGTTTCCTCCTTTTGAAATTTGAAATACAAGAAGGAGGGTTTTCAGCCATCTGCTTCACCCCCTTTAGTCAACTATATATATTCATACTTGGTTGCTATTTCCTACGTTATCAACGTAGCACCAGGAAACAGACAAAGAAAGGCATATTTGCTCTCATACATGTATATGTACATGCACATACACATTGCAGTGGTACAGAGTGGTGCACTTTATTTAGTATTTGCTGATAACCATGAGGAAAATGAAACATGATAAGTTCCCGAGTGCACTTTTGTGTAATGATCTTATTGTCAGGGGAGATACAAGAATGAGATAAAGACTTAGAACAGTCATTTGATATACAAAGAAGAGATGATACTAAGATGCCATTGGTAAACAAGTATACCTAGATGGTGGTGTTCAGGCCTGGCACCATGCCTGTCATAAAATTTAATTGTGGACAGGAAAGGGAACTGTTTAGAAATTTTACCTATAGCAAAGCTATCCAGTTTGTATAGACCTTCATTGATATTCATGTTACAGTTCTTTGTATATTTGATAATAGAAGATTCAGTTATGTATCTCATGGTAAAGGAGTTGCAGTTGACTGAATTAGTGTTACTCCAGTCAATACAGTGGTCATAATTTTTAACATGATTAAACAAAGCATTTTTGTTGCGCTACCTCGCAAACGCGGGAGACAGCGACAAAGTATAAAAAAAAAAAAAAAAAAATTTTTGTTGCTTAAGTCTAGCAAAGGTCCTTACCAGTCTGCCCATTTTACAGCTTTTACAAGGTATTCTGTGAACATAACCCACAGAATTTTCAGGCAAGTTATTGATGAAGATATTCTTTATTGTATTGTTATTGCTGAAGGCTACATTTACATTAAAGGATTTAAGCAACCTGGGAAGTAATGTACAATTATCAATAAAAGGGAGAACTAAAAGATTCTTGGTATCAAGGAGATGTTTGGGGTTAACTCTATAAAATGATTTCTTTGCCAACTTAACAGATTTATCAATGTAAGATCTTGGATACTTTAACATGGATCCAATAGAATATATAATTTCATACTCACCATCAATAAATTTTGGACTGCACATACATAATTCCCTAAAGAACATAGACTGGAATGATGATAATATAACTCTGTCATGTTGAGCTGAATAATAATGAATCTACAAACAAACAGATTTGAAACAAGTAAATCAAGATTAACCAAGGCATCAACCAGATATTCTAATTGGTCTCAACTGGAACTTTTGTGAACAAGGATGACACATCAGAACCTACCAGTTTGAAATCAAAATCAGCTTGGATATTGTTAAGCTTTTTGACTAAATATACATTGTTCATGATATTAGAATTTAATATATTACCAACTAGTGGGCTTAATAAAGAAACTATCCATTTTGATAATTTATATGTGATTTAGCCTGCTGAACTCACTATGGATCTTGCTGAGTAGTTTGGCTTATGTGTTTTGATAAGTCCATACATACATGGCAGTGAAGGGAACAATGATGAAAATCTTTTGATGAGAGAATCATTCCCTTTCAGCAATATCTTAAATTCTTTATTAAAGTGAGAATTAACTGATTTCTACTGAGTTTGAAATATGTTGTATCATCACATAAAAGATAATTGATTTTTGACAATTAACTTTTTCCATAATTGCAACTGTGTTTGCCATATTTGCTTTAGTCATATGTAGTTCATTATCTTTCTTCAGACTGTTAATAGCACTGATGAATCTTTTTAGACAATTTGGAATAGTTTTGCCAAACTGGCATTCATTACACCTTTACAAATGTTCACTTCATTGGTGATGTTACAAGATTGTTTTGTAATTTGGAAAAGCAGAGTACACCTTTACATATGTTCACCTTATCGTTGGATGATTCTCTAATTTTCCAATAGGGATAGAAATGTCTAAGTTTAGCATATACAGAAAACCCACCACTGTACGTTTGTATATTCATTATTACTCAGCTCAACATGACAGTGTTAAACTATCATCATTTCGGTTGATGTTTCTTAGGGCATTACATATATGCTGTCTGGAATTTACTGATGAGTTTGAGATGATATATTCTATTGAATCCAAGTTAAAGTATCCAAGATCTTCACTTGATAAATCTCTTAAGTTGGCAAAGAAATCATTTTATAGAGTTAGCCCCAAAGCCTCCCCTTGAATCATACCAAGAATCTTTTAGTTCTCCCTTTTAATGATGATTTTATGTTACTACCCAGATTATTTGATTCCTTTAATGTAAATGTAGTCTTCAGCAATAACAATACTATAAAGAATACCTTAATCAAAAGCTCACTAGAAAATTCTGCGAGCTGTTTTTACAGAATCCCTTGTAAAAGCTTTAATGTTTTATATTGGGCAGACTGGTAGGGATCATTATGTTGAATTAAAGCAACATGAATATAGTTTAAGAACAGGACAAAAATCAAATGCTTTGTTTAATCATGTTAAATTCATTTAGTAACTATAACTCCTTTACCATTAGAAATATCATTGAATCTTCCAGTATCAAATACACAAAGAATTGTAACATGAATATTAGTGAATATCTATACAAAATGGATAGCTTTGTTGTTGGCAGAATTTTTAAACAATTCCCTTTCCTGTCCATATGATAAAATTTTATGACAGTCATGGTGCCAGACCTGAACATCACCATCCAGGAACACTTGTTTACCAATGGCGTCTAAGTTTCATCTCTTCCTTGTATATCAACAGTTAGTTCTAAGTCTTCTATCTCATTCTTGTATCTCCCCTCACGATGTGATAATTACATGAAAGTGTGCTTAGGAACGTATGTTTAATTTTCCCTAATGGTTTTTAGCAAATACACATGTATACACATGTACATATTCATACTTGTTCGCCATCATCTATATCTAACACCATCCCACCCTGCAGGAAATAGCATTAATGCATGAAAGAAAAGAAAGAAAAAATGATAACATATATGCTCCTTTCTTCTCCCCCACACCTGATTGCCTCCTCCCGCACCAGGAAACGGGAAGAAAGGCCATGTTCACTCACATCCGTACTTGAGCTTTCATGTATAATGCATCGAAATCACAGCTCCCTGTGCACATCCAGGCCCCACAGACCTTTCCATGGTTTACCTCCAGACTTTTCATATATGCTTAGTTACTTCATGCCCCAGAAATCCCTTCCATCCATAGGAAGCTGGCCTCATCCACTGGTCAGGACCACAGGTCATAAAGTGTAGTAATTTATGTGCATCTGTATTCAGGAAGTGCATGGCACTTGAGTAAGAAGTGCTCTTTGACTTCTTTACTGTAGTAGTATCGTGGGCATGAACAGTCTTGGGATATGTTGAAATATTATTTTTTGTGTTGTAGTGATGGATGATATCCACAGCATAATCGGGAGATTGTGACTCATTTTTGTTTGGGGAATGTGGTTCCTGATTGGTGCATGTTTGATAGGTTAGATTTTGACTGATTTGGAAGGTCAGTTGTTTAGTGCTTGGCAGGTTATTTGAATATGTATGTTTTGTCATTATATTTGTACAGGCCTCCATGGTGTTGTGGTTAGCCTCACTGACCATGAGTTAGCCTGGGCTGGTCTGGGACCCCATCACAATGGATCAAAATCCCTGGTGTGGTTGTCAGCCTACACCCAACCCAGATATTCATCCTCCCCTTAGGGCTAGTTGGTAAATGGGTACCTGCTTTAGGTTGGTGTGTGTGTGTGTGTGTGTGTGCATACTTACACAGAGTGAAGACATGGGACATATATACAGGGATATGAGTCAGGGCACCAGTGGTGTATAACTCTCCCTGTACCACAGAAATAGTAATCACATCCATCCATCCACCCATCCATCCATCCATAGTCACTGTTGTGGACCCTAAATACAAAAGAAAAGAAGAGGATTTGTGTTGAATATGAAATGGATATGGACAATAAATGGTTTTCAGAGGTTTGATCATGGAAGGAATGATAAAGTAAGAGAAAAGTGTGGTTTTAAGCTGAGCATGAGAGTGAGAGCTGAAGATGGTAAGCTGAAACAGTTGGGTGCATTAAGAGAATGAGTAAAGAGAGACTGACTTTGAGGAAATATATTTTAAAAGATGAGGGAACAGATGGGGATAGGGAGACTTGTAAGGAGATGGATAGCTGTAGTTGAAGAAACAGGTATTGTGGCCTGAACAATCAGGAAGGTGAGAGTCATGCATGGTATAGAAAGAATTAGTGTTGTGGCATATGGAGACTGACATGACATGCAGCCATAGTTTGTCTGTTTCAGGTGGTATCTTGCAAAGGTAGAGAAACACTGAATAAGTGTGAAAAGAAATTGACTTGTGTAAGTATAGTTTTAAAAATTTTTAATAATAGATTGTTATTACAGGAGAGGAAGTAACAGTGATGGAAGAGGACCTGCGATTGTGTACCGTTAAACCTGCAGCAGAGGTGGATCGTCGTTTCTGCTTTGAGGTTGTTTCTCCCATGAAGTAAGTGTTTAAAGAGAAAGAGTGTCTGCTCTAAAAATCTTAGAAGAGAGAAATTATGAAATTTCCAGATTTTGGATTGATGTTTGGAATATTAGGTAGGAGCCACTGAAAACATTGCCCTGGGGTTGCTCCATGCTAGTGGCATATTAAGGGTGGGGCACTAAAAGCTAAGAAGGGACACTGGAGTTCAACAGTTACAAAGTCTCTTTTGTTGTGGTCACCCCCTTGAGGGAGTTCCCAAAGGGAGTGGGCATCAAAAATATTGATAGATAGATAGGTTGTTGAGCTCCTGAATTTTTCCCTGCCCAAGAATTCTTTTGTATAGGGCTCCTGCAGCTTCTAGGATGCCAGCCACATTCACTAAGTGGGATCACACATCAAGGAGTGTGGTTATGTTACGTGTTCGTCTGTGTGAGATGATTGTAGGACATTTGAGAAGCATCCATTGTCTTCGCTGTGGAAGTTACATTGTGGGTATGAAGGCTCTTTTAACATGTTGCATCAGGGTTTGTAATATTGGACAGATGGATGGTGTTCAGAATGTTGACTGGGAAATTTAACTCATTCATGCTTGGGGAATGTAGTTTCAGGTCGATGTACATCATTTGTGGTGAAGGTTTTTAAATTTCCAGGCACTTCTGAAAAATGGATGTTTTTTGGTGGATGGAAAAGTAGTTTCTCTCATATGAAATGAAGGAACATATTATAAGAATAGAAAAACATTAGGGAAAGAAGCAAAATAGGCTCAACCTCCTCTGGAGAAATAGAGACTTGTAGTGGGAGTACATTGCTGAAATAGCTCTAAATGCTACCACTGGTGGGAACACATTGCTGAGATGGCTTGTAAATACTACACAGTGAAGCACATTGCTGAGATAATGCTTTCCAGTGGTGGAGCACATTGCTGAGATACTTCTGTTACACAGTGGTGAGAGCACATTCCTGAGATAGCTCTTAAGTGCTACAGAGTGGTGGGAGCACATTACTGAGATAGCCCTAAGTGCTGCAGTGGTGGGAGCACTGTGCTGAGATAGCTTTAAGTGCTACACAGCCTCTGAGACAAGTGCTACACAGTGGTGGGAGCACATTGCTGAGATAGCCATTACCTTGTTTATATAGCTTTTGGATGCTTTTGGAGTGCTAGACTCCTTATCACTACTGTATTGAACAAATACTGCTTGATGTTTTATCAGTATGTATCAATCTGCTGCAAAAATCATTTGTAACCTTTGTATATGAAGGAGTTAGGTATCTTGTGCCATAAGAATCAATCAGCTGAAATTTTATAGGCAGGAAAGCATGGATTGTAGGTCTGTATGAGATCGAGGTCACCTTTAACAGTCAGTTTTAATATATGTGAGGTCTGTTTAAAGGGTTAGGGCTGGTGTTCAAGGGCATTTGTTTAATGTGTGTTGAGTCAGTACTGTGCATTCAGCAGGGTTGCACCTTAATGCATTTTACCATAACTTTTTTCTTTTTTAGCATGGTACCCTAGACTTCATCCAAAATTTGAGTTAATGTGTGTAGCAACACAGTAATGTTTTTACAGCTTGAATATTATGGTCTGTTCCAAAGTTTACAATTTGTTGAAGCCTTCCAGCACGAGGAAAGCTTCACCTTGAAAGAAAAGGTCAAAATTGTGAATAATTGGGATTGCATTGTTGGTGCTATGACCCTCATATGCCATGGCATTAAAGAACTCCATACACATGAAGACAGCTATTGTAGCCAAGATCCTGAAAGCACATGCCATATCAACCATCTTATAAAGCATTGTACAGATTATTTTTTACAGTCATGCAATCAGTGATGATTTTTCAGTGTATTTTAATGGTTTCTGGTCCCTAACGCTCCATTTAACATATATGATGTGTA
The DNA here is from genome assembly GCF_036320965.1 of Panulirus ornatus. Classification (NCBI taxonomy): domain Eukaryota; kingdom Metazoa; phylum Arthropoda; class Malacostraca; order Decapoda; family Palinuridae; genus Panulirus; species Panulirus ornatus. The sequence goes on along the minus strand of NC_092290.1, from coordinate 20,048,753 downwards.
GTAATATAGTGAGAGGACAAGAGCAAAGGAAGGAGTAGTGCTACTCCTGGAACAGGAGTTGTGGGAGCATGTGATAGAGTGTAAGAAAGTAAACTCTAGATTAATACGGGTAAAACTGAAAGTTGATGGAGAGAGATGGGTGATTATTGGTGCCTATGCACCTGGTCATGAGAAGAAAGATAATGAAAGGCAAGTGTTTTGGGAGCAGCTGAGTGAGTGTGTTAGCAGCTTTGATGCATGAGACCGGGTTATAGTGATGGGTGATTTAAATGCAAAGGTGAGTAATGTGGCAGTTGAGGGAATAATTGGTGTACGTGGGGTGTTCAGTGTTGTAAATGGAAATGGTGAAGAGCTTGAAGATTTGTGTGCTGAAAGAGGACCAGTGATTGGGAATCCCTGGTTTAAAAAGAGAGATATACATAAGTATACCTATGTAAGTAGGAGAGATGGCCAGTGAGCATTATTGGATTATTTGTTAATTGATAGGCGCATGAAAGAGACTTTTGGATATTGATGTGCTGAGAGGTGCAACTGGAGGGATGTCTGATCATTATCTTGTGGAGGCGAAGGTGAAGATTTGTATGGGTTTTCAGAAAGGAAGAGAGAATGTTGGGGTGAAGAGAGTGGTGAGAGTAAGTGAGCTTGGGAAGACTTGTGTGAGGAAGTACCAGGAGAGACTGAGTGCAGAATGGAAAAAGGTGAGAGCAGGGTACGTATGGGAGGTGGGCAGATTAGAAAGGGTAGTGAGTAGTGGAATGAAGAAGTAAGATTATTAGTGAAAGAAGAGAGGCATTTGGATGATTTTTGCAGGGATGTAGTGCAAATGACTGGGAGATGTATAAAAGAAAGAGGCAGGAGGTCAAGAGAAAGGTGCAATAGGTGAAAAAGAGGGCAAATGAGAGTTAGGGTGAGAGAGTATCATTAAATTTTAGGGAGAATAAAAAGATGTTTTGGAAGGAGGTAAATAAAGTGCGTAAGACAAAAGAACAAATGGGAACATCGGTGAAGGGGGCTAATGGGGAGGTGATAACAAGTACTGGTGATGTGAGAAGATGGAGTGAGTATTTTGAAGGTTTGTTGAATGTGTTAGATGATAGAGTGGTAGATATAGGGTGTTTTGGTAGAAGTGGTGTGCAAAGTGAGAGGGTCAGGGAGAATGATTTGGTAAACAGAGAAGAGGTAGTGAAAGCTTTGCGGAAAATGAAAGCCGACATGGTGGCAGGTTTGGATGGTATTGCAGTGGAATATATTAAACAAGGGGGTGACTGTGTTGTTTACTGGTTGGTGAGGATATTCAATGTATGTATGGCTCGTGGTGAAGTGCCTGAGGATTGGCGAAATGCATGCATAGTGCCATTGTACAAAGGCAAAGGGGATAAAGGTGAGTGTTCAAATTACAGAGGTATAAGTTTGTTGAGTATTCCTGGTAAATTGTATGGGAGGGTATTGATTGAGAGGGTGAATGCATGTACAGAGCATCAGATTGGGGAAAAGTAGTGTGATTTCAGAAGTGGTAGAGGATGTGTGGATCAGGTTGTTTGCTTAGAAGAATGTATGCGAGAAATACTTAGAAAAGCAAATGGATTTCTATGTAGGATTTATTGATCTGGAGAAGGCACAAGATAGAGTTGATAGAGATGCTTTGTGGAAGGTATTAAGTGTATATGATGTGGGAGGTAAGTTGCTAGAAGCAGTGAAATGTGTTTATGGAAGATGTAAGGCATGTGTACGTGTAGGAAGAGAGGAAAGTGATTGGTTCTCGGTATATGTCGGTTTGTGACGGGTGCATGATGTCTCCATGGTTGTTTAATTTGTTTATGGGTGGGGTTGTTAGGGAGATGAATGCCAGAGTTTTGGAGAGAGGGGCAAGTATGCAGTCTGTTGTGGATGAGAGAGCTTGGGAAGTGAGTCAGGTGTTGTTTGCTGATGATACAATGCTGGTCGCTGATTCAGGTGAGAAACTGCAGAAGCTGGTGACTGAGTTTGGTAAAGTGTGTGAAAAAAGAAAGCTGAGAGTAAATGTGAATTAGAGTAAGGTTATAAGGTACAGTAGGGTTTAGGGACAAGTGAATTGGGAGATAAGTTTGAATGGAGAAAAACTGGAGGAAGTGAAGTGTTTTAGATATCTGGGAGTGGATTTGTCAGCGGATGGAACCATGGAAGCGGAAGTGGTCACAGGGTGGGGAAGGGGGTGAAAGTTCTGGGAGCGTTGAAAAATGTGTGAAAGGCAAGAACGTTATCTTGGAAAGCAAAAATTGGTATGTTTGAAGGAATAGTGATTCCAACAATGTTATATGGTTGCGAGGCGTGGGCTATATACAGGGTTGTGCAAAGGAGGGTGGATACGTTGAAAATGAGATGTTTGAGGACAATATGTGGTGTGAGGTGGTTTGATTGAGTAAGTAATGAAAGGGTAAGAGAGATGTGTGGTAAAGGGAAGAGTGTGGTTGAGAGAGCAGGAGAGGATGTACTGAAATGGTTTGGTCACATGGAGAGAATGAGTGAGGAAAGATTGAAAAAGAGGGTATACGTCAGAGGTGGAGGGAACGAGGAGAAGTGGGAGACCAAAGTGGAGGTGGAAAGATGGAGTTAGATAAATTTTGAGCGATTGGGGCCTGAACATGCAGGAGGGTGAAAGGCGTGCAAGGAATAGAGTGAATTGGAACGCTGTGGTATACTGGGGTTGACTTGCTGTCAGTGGATTGAATCAGGGCATGTGAAGCGTCTGGGTTAAACCATGGAAAGTTGTGTGGGGCTTGGATGTGGAAAGGTAGCTGTGGTTTTGGTGCATTATACATGACAGCTAGAGACTGAGCATGAACGAATGTGGCCTTTGTTGTCTTTTCCTAGCGCTACCTTGCGTGCTTGCGGGGGAGGGGTTGTCATTCCATTTGTGGCGGGGTGGTGCCGGGAATGAGTAGAGGCAGCATGTGTGAACTATGTGCATATGTATATATGTTGGAAAGAATCACAATTTTGCGCGTGATCAAGATATTCCTACGAGTCCTCGGGGAAAATGAAACACAAAAAGTTTTCGTGTTTCATTTTCCCCGTGGACTTGTAGGAATGTATATATGTATATGTCTGTGTATAGAATGAAAAAAGTTGAGAACACAGGACGTAAGGGGGGTGGGGGAGGAATGGGATGTATTTAGGGAAGCAGTGATGGCTTGCGCAAAAGATGCTTGTGGCATGAGAAGCGTGGGAGGTGGGCAGATTAGAAATGGTAGTGAGTAGTGGGATGAAGAAGTAAAATTATTAGTGAAAGAGAAGAGAGAGGCATTTGGACGATTTTTGCAGGGAAATAATGCAAATGAGTGGGAGATGTATAAAAGAAAGAGGCAGGAGGTCAAGAGAGAGGTGCAAGAGGTGAAAAGGAGGGCAAATGAGAGTTGGGGTGAGAGAGTATCAGTAAATTTTAGGGAGAATAAAAAGATGTTTTGAAAGAGGTTAATAAAGTGCGTAAGACGAGGGAACAAATGGGAACTTCAGTGAAGGGGGCAAATGGGGAGGTGATAACAAGTAGTGGTGATGTGAGAAGGAGATGGAGTGAGTATTTTGAAGGTTTGTTGAATGTGTTTGATGATAGAGTGGCAGATATAGGGTGTTTTGGTCGAGGTGGTGTGCAAAGTGAGAGGGTTAGGGAAAATGATTTGGTAAACAGAGAAGAGGTAGTAAAAGCTTTGCGGAAGATGAAAGCCGGCAAGGCAGCGGGTTTGGTTGGTACTGCAGTGGAATTTATCAAAAAAGGGGGTAACTGTATTGTTGACTGGTTGGTAAGGTTATTTAATGTATGTATGACTCATGGTGAGGTGCCTGAGGACTGGCGGAATGCTTGCATAGTGCCATTGTACAAAGGCACAGGGGATAAAAGTGAGTGCTCAAATTACAGAGGTATAAGTTTGTTGAGTATTCCTGGTAAATTATATGGGAGGGTATTGATTGAGAGGGTGAAGGCATGTACAGAGCATCAGATTGGGGAAGAGCAGTGTGGTTTCAGAAGTGGTAGAGGATGTGTGGATCAGGTGTTTGCTTTGAAGAATGTATGTGAGAAATACTTAGAAAAGCAAATGGATTTGTATGTAGCATTTATGTATCTGGAGAAGGCATATGATAGAGTTGATAGAGATGCTCTGTGGAATGTATTAAGAATATATGGTGTGGGAGGCTAGTTGTTAGAAGCAGTGAAAAGTTTTTATCAAGGATGTAAGGCATGTGTACGTGTAGGAAGAGAGGAAAGTGATTGGTTCTCAGTGAATGTAGGTTTGTGGCAGGGGTGTGTGATGTCTCCATGGTTGTTTAATTTGTTTATGGATGGGGTTGTTAGGGAGGTGAATGCAAGAGTTTTGGAGAGAGGGGCAAGTATGAAGTCTGTTGTGGATGAGAGAGCTTGGGAAGTGAGTCAGTTGTTGTTCGCTGATGATACAGCGCTGGTGGCTGATTCATGTGAGAAACTGCAGAAGCTGGTGACTGAGTTTGGTAAAGTGTGTGAAAGAAGAAAGTTAAGAGTAAATGTGAATAAGAGCAAGGTTATTAGGTACAGTAGGGTTGAGGGTCAAGTCAATTAGGAAGTAAGTTTGAATGGAGAAAAACTGGAGGAAGTAAAGTGTTTTAGATATCTGGGAGTGGATCTGGCAGCGGATGGAACCATGGAAGCGGAAGTGGATCATAGGGTGGGGGAGGGGGGATGGGTGATCCTGGGAGCCTTGAAGAATGTGTGGAAGTCGAGAACATTATCTCGGAAAGCAAAAATGGGTATGTTTGAAGGAATAGTGGTTCCAACAATGTTGTATGGTTGCGAGGCGTGGGCTATGGATAGAGTTATGCGCAGGAGGATGGATGTGCTGGAAATGAGATGTTTGAGGACAATGTGTGGTGTGAGGTGGTTTGATCGAGTAAGTAACGTAAGGGTAAGAGAGATGTGTGGAAATAAAAAGAGCGTGGTTGAGAGAGCAGAAGAGGGTGTTTTGAAATGGTTGGGCACATGTAGAGAATGAGTGAGGAAAGATTGACCAAGAGGATATATGTGTCGGAGGTGGAGGGAACGAGGAGAAGTGGGAGACCAAATTGGAGGTGGAAAGATGGAGTGAAAAAGATTTTGTGTGATTGGGGCCTGAACATGCAGGAGGGTGAAAGGAGGGCAAGGATTAGAGTGAATTGAATCGATGTGGTATACCGGGGTTGACGTGCTGTCAGTGGATTGAATCAGGGCATGTGAAGCGTCTGGGGTAAACCATGGAAAGCTGTGTAGGTATGTACATTTGCGTGTGTGGACGTGTATGTATATACATGTGTATGGGGGTGGGTTGGGCCATTTCTTTCGTCTGTTTCCTTGCGCTACCTCGCAAACGCAGGAGACAGCGACAAAGCAAAAAAAAAAAATTGATTGAGGGGTGAAGGCATGTACAGAGCATCAGATTGGGGAAGAGCAGTGTGGTTTCAGAAGTGGTAGAGGATGTGTGGATCAGGTGTTTGCTTTGAAGAATGTATGTGAGAAATACTTAGAAAAGCAAATGGATTTGTATGTAGCATTTATGTATCTGGAGAAGGCATATGATAGAGTTGATAGAGATGCTCTGTGGAATGTATTAAGAATATATGGTGTGGGAGGCTAGTTGTTAGAAGCAGTGAAAAGTTTTTATCAAGGATGTAAGGCATGTGTACGTGTAGGAAGAGAGGAAAGTGATTGGTTCTCAGTGAATGTAGGTTTGTGGCAGGGGTGTGTGATGTCTCCATGGTTGTTTAATTTGTTTATGGATGGGGTTGTTAGGGAGGTGAATGCAAGAGTTTTGGAGAGAGGGGCAAGTATGAAGTCTGTTGTGGATGAGAGAGCTTGGGAAGTGAGTCAGTTGTTGTTCGCTGATGATACAGCGCTGGTGGCTGATTCATGTGAGAAACTGCAGAAGCTGGTGACTGAGTTTGGTAAAGTGTGTGAAAGAAGAAAGTTAAGAGTAAATGTGAATAAGAGCAAGGTTATTAGGTACAGTAGGGTTGAGGGTCAAGTCAATTAGGAAGTAAGTTTGAATGGAGAAAAACTGGAGGAAGTAAAGTGTTTTAGATATCTGGGAGTGGATCTGGCAGCGGATGGAACCATGGAAGCGGAAGTGGATCATAGGGTGGGGGAGGGGGGATGGGTGATCCTGGGAGCCTTGAAGAATGTGTGGAAGTCGAGAACATTATCTCGGAAAGCAAAAATGGGTATGTTTGAAGGAATAGTGGTTCCAACAATGTTGTATGGTTGCGAGGCGTGGGCTATGGATAGAGTTATGCGCAGGAGGATGGATGTGCTGGAAATGAGATGTTTGAGGACAATGTGTGGTGTGAGGTGGTTTGATCGAGTAAGTAACGTAAGGGTAAGAGAGATGTGTGGAAATAAAAAGAGCGTGGTTGAGAGAGCAGAAGAGGGTGTTTTGAAATGGTCTGGGCACATGTAGAGAATGAGTGAGGAAAGATTGACCAAGAGGATATATGTGTCGGAGGTGGAGGGAACGAGGAGAAGTGGGAGACCAAATTGGAGGTGGAAAGATGGAGTGAAAAAGATTTTGTGTGATTGGGGCCTGAACATGCAGGAGGGTGAAAGGAGGGCAAGGATTAGAGTGAATTGAATCGATGTGGTATACCGGGGTTGACGTGCTGTCAGTGGATTGAATCAGGGCATGTGAAGCGTCTGGGGTAAACCATGGAAAGCTGTGTAGGTATGTACATTTGCGTGTGTGGACGTGTATGTATATACATGTGTATGGGGGTGGGTTGGGCCATTTCTTTCGTCTGTTTCCTTGCGCTACCTCGCAAACGCAGGAGACAGCGACAAAGCAAAAAAAAAAAATTGATTGAGAGGGTGAAGGCATGTACAGAGCATCAGATTGGGGAAGAGCAGTGTGGTTTCAGAAGTGGTAGAGGATGTGTGGATCAGGTGACTGCTTTGAAGAATGTATGTGAGAAATGCTTAGAAAAGCAAATGGATTTGTATGCAGCATTTATGGATCTGGAGAAGGCATATGATAGAGTTGATAGAGATGCACTGTGGAAGGTATTAAGAATATATGGTGTGGGAGGCAAGTTGTTAGAAGCGGTGAAAGGTTTTTATCGAGGATGTAAGGCATGTGTATGTGTAGGAAGAGAGGAAAGTGATTGGTTCTCAGTGAATGTAGGTTTGCGGCAGGGGTGTGTGATGTCTCCATGGTTGTTTAATTTGTTTATGGATGTGGTTGTTAGGGAGGTGAATGCAAGAGTTTTGGAGAGAGGGGCAAGTATGCAGTCTGTTGTGGATGAGAGGGCTTGGGAAGTGAGTCAGTTTTTGTTCGCTGATGATACAGCTGATTCGGGTGAGAAACTGCAGAAGCTGGTGACTGAGTTTGGTAAGGTGTGTGAAAGAAGAAAGCTGAGAGTAAATGTGAATAAGAGCAAGGCTATTAGGTACAGTAGGGTTGAGGGACAAGTCAATTGGGAGGTAAGTTTGAATGGAGAAAAACAGAGGAAGTGAAGTGTTTTAGATATCTAGGAGTGGATTTGGCAGTGGATTGAACCATGGAAGCTGAAGTGAGTCACAGTGTGGGGGAAGGGGCAAAGGTTCTGGGAGCATTGAAGAATGTGTGGAAGGCGAGAACATTATCTCGGAAAGCAAAAATGGGTATGTTTGCAGAAACTGTGGTTCCAACGATGTTATATGGTTGCAAGGCGTGGGCTATAGATAGGGCTGTGTGGAGGAGGATGGATGTATTGGAAATGAGATGTTTGAGGACAATATGTGGTGTGAGGTGGTTTGATAGAGTAAGTAATGAAAGGGTAAGAGAGATGTGTGTTAATGAAGAGGGTGTAGTTGAGAGAGGAGAAGAGGGTGTATTGAAATGGTTTGGTCACATGGAGAGAAGGAGTGCGGAAAGATAGACAAAGAGGATATATGTGTCTGAGGTGGAGGGAATGAGGAGAAGTGGAAGACCAAATTGGAGGTGGAAGGAAGGAGTGAAAAAGATTTTAAGCGATCAGGGCCTGAAGATACAGGAGGGTGACAGGCGTGCAAGAAATAAGAGTGAATTGGAACGATGTGGTATACCGGGGTTGACATGCTGTCAGTGGATTGAACCAGGGCATGTGAAGTGTCTGGGGTATACCATGGAAAGTTTTGTGGGGCCTGGATGTGGAAAGGGAGCTGTGGTTTCGGTGCATTATACATGGCAGCTAGGGACTGAGTGTAAACAAATGTGGCCTTTGTTGTCCTTTCCTAGTGCTACCTTGCGCATGTGTGGGGGGGAGGGGGGTGTCATATCCTGTGTGGCAGGGTGGCGATGGGAATGAATAAAGGCAGCAAGTATGAAGTATATACATGTGTATATATGTATATGTCTGTGTATGTATATACATGTATGCATTGAAATGTATAGGTATGTATATGTGCGTGTGTGGACGTGTATGTATATACATGTGTATGTGGGTGGGTTAGGCCATTCTTTCGTCTGTTTTCTTACACTACCTCGCTAACGTGGGAGACAGCAACAAAGTATGATAAAGTATAGTTCATATGTTTTGTGTTGTTACCTCACTGACGTGGGAAACTGTGATCAAGTATAATAATAAAAAGATAGTGAGGCATTAGAAAAACTATATGTTAGGATGAATCAGTGAGAAAGTGATGTGGTCCATATTACTGCAAAAACAGTCAATGTGCAGGGTGCATATCATTGGTGACAAACATGATAGGGAACTTACAAGATTAAGTTAGGAAGACTTGTCAGCTAGCAGGAGTTCAGGAAAGGAAGATTCTGACTTGGAATATTTTAAGTTTACTGTAAGATAAAGTATAGGATGATCGGAACATAATTCTTGATTGGGATTCCTTAGTTAGGGATTAGGTTCATGTATTCTGTGTTTAGGGGAAGAGGAGAAGAAATTTGTGAAATGCTCTGGGGAAGTTTGGTGTCATTGTCTCAAACACTTCCATGGATTCATTATTTTTCAGGTGATGACAAACAATATAGTCAATGGGAAGTCAAAAGAAATTTTAACAAAGTACAGGAATCTCATTTGTAAGTTGGAAGAGAGCTGTAAAAATTAGTCACACTAGGAGTGCTGACCACATATGATGCAAATGCTTGGGATAAACAGTAGAGTTGAGGCTTTTTGTAGGAAGGAGGAAAATGTCTGTAGATACGTGGGATCATTTTAACTGAGATAGAAGCCTCTTTGTCATGAATAGACTCTTCTTGAATAGGAAAAGCCTCTGTTGGTAGTGTTAGACGAGAATGTCAGGCACTTATTTTTTCTATAGAAATAAACTAGTTAGGTACTCAGAACATATGAAAACTAAAAGAGGGATTCAGGATAAGAGGAAACATTGCACATTAGTAAACCTAGAGGTCAGAGCCCTGGCACAGGATAGGAACAAGGAAAGAAGGGAACACTACAAAATAGAACACTTAGTGGTTAATTCTCAGGTAGTAGAAGTAATTTTGCAGGTAGTGGCAGAGGACAGGCTGCTGGAGGTGCATGAAGGAATGGGTCAGCTGGCACTGCCATTTGGGAATGAGGCAGGTTTGGGGAAAGGGCAGACTGTGGCAGCATGAGATCTTTTCCCAAGTGGAAGCAGGGAACAAGGCAGGTAACGAATAGAATTGGACAGTTCAAGTCAAGGTTATGGATTTTGTTTTCACAGGCAGACTCCTACTGCTACTGCTGCACATATACCTACCAGTGAAAAAAGTCTTATCCCTTTATTGGGATATTTTATGTTAACACTCGGAGTATTCATAACAAATTTTGGGAGTTAGGGACAACACTATTGGAAGATTATGATATAATTGGTATTTGGGAATCTTGGCTAGATATTAGGAAAGAGAGATTTCCCTGTTGAATATGCCATTTCTGGGTACACTATATATAATGGTGATTTGGGAAGTAAAGTAGGCAGTGGTGTTTTGCTTTTTGTTAAAGATTCTCTAAATCGTGTGTTGAAAAATGTTGTTGCTGCTTACAGAATTGACTTCATTATTGTACAAATCAAAGATAAGTTTTGAAGGAAAATAACAATAGGATTAGTACATAGACCCCCAGCACCTGAGGTAGAAGAAAGTTTGTATGATCTGATCATAGAAATTAGAAATGAAAGTGATTTGATCATAGTAGATTTTACCATGCCATTATCAAGTGGGGAGAACCCCTTACCAGTAGCTCAGGGAGTTGTCTTTACCTAAATCTGCTTGATAGTGCCATAATACAATTAGTAGATAAACCTACATCTGACTAGATTATATTAGATTAAGGTCTTGCTACAGATAGGATCGTGTTAACAACATTGAAGTTGAAGAAAAGTTTGGTACAGGTGCTCCTCAGCAAATTACTTTTAAGATAAGTTTCAACATTGCCTCTTAATGCTCGTCAGTATGTCGCAAAAGATGCCAAATTTAAGACGTGCAAATTTTAAAGATCTTCGCATTGCTCTTGACAGGCAAACTTAGGCTGATATGATAAATGAAAGCACTGTTGACATAACTTGGAAGAGTTTTTGTAAAACCTTCAAAGCATTAGAGGGAAGATTTGTGCCAACATGTAGTGGGTAGTCTTATTCCAATATGAAGCCAAAATGGTGGAACGATGACATAAAGAAATGTCTGTTGTTCAAGAAAGCAGCACATAAGAACCTTAAAGAGACCAGTAACTAGCTTGATAAGCAAATTATGTAAGTTTGTTTAGAGAAAGTAAACATCAGTATGAAGCATATATTGCAGAAAATAGCAAAAGAAACCCAAGAGAGTTGTATGGTTATGATAGAAACAAGAGAGTCATTACCCATTCAGATGGTCCTTTGATAACTGAAAATGTTTTCTTTCATGACAGTTAAGACATGGTAGTGATTTTGAATTACTTCATGTTTGTATTTGCAATTGAAGATACAGCTTATGTCCTGAGGAAAACATATTGTGACAGGTGGATATAAGAGTTAAAGATATAGTATCAGCATTAAATGAAACAGAAATATAAAACTGTAGGCCCAGATAAGTTTTATCCAAGGACAGTGAAAGTGGCAGAAAATAAGATAGTTAAAACCCTTGACTATTCTCTTGAAAAAAGTCACCTGCTTTAGGAAAAGCCCTAGAGGAATGGAAGCTTCCTAATGTAACATCCATTTTCAAAAAGTTAATAAATCACTGCCCAAAAATTGTTGTCCATCATACTAATATCTGTAGTTGGTAAACTAATGGAAATCATCATTTAGGATAAGATTGTGAACCATTTAGAGGACCAGCACTCAATTAGTAACTCACAGCTCAGCGTGGTTTTTGACAAAATTGTTCATGTCTGACAAATCTGCCTGATTTTGTTAATGATAAAACTAACATATGATGATCTATCTAGGTTTTCAAAATGCATTTGATAAAGTTTCACATCAAAGGTAACTAACTAAAGTCACATGGTAGAGATAGGGTTGTACTGAATTCATTGGTTAGGAAACTGATTAACTGGCCTTAAAAAAATTGTTGTGGTTAATGGTCACACCTCAGAATGGTTGAATATAGCAAGTAGTTTACCATTAGGATGAGTCTTGGGACCAGTTCTCTTTATAGTATGTAATAAAGATATTGATAATGGGCTGCATTGGAAGATGTCAGAATAAATCTCCAGCATAAATTGATTGTCTGCAGCTTTGAACAGACACTCAGAGACTGATGGACTGGGCTCATAAGTGGCAAATTAAAATTGACATTGATAAGTGCAAAGTTTTACCTACAATATGAATTCTTTTGAACTGCAAAAGGTAAATGGGGGAAAAGACTTGGATGTAATAATCTCTGGTAATCTAAAGCCAAGTGAATGAACAGAGAAGCAGTTGAAAAGGTGAACAGAATTCTTGGATTTATAGGTAGGGCTATAGAATTTAAGTCCAAGGAAATTATCCTTACTCTTTACAAGTCACTTATGTGTCCCCATCTTGAATATTGTGCTACATTTTGATCACCATACTTGAGGAAAGATGTAGAGGGAATGGAGTAAGTATAATTGAAAGCCAATCGAATGACTTAATTCTATTCAGTTTTGAAAAGGAAAGGTTTAGGGGTGATTTGATATGGATATTCAAAATTATCAAAAGCTATGATGATCTCAATGTAATGACTTGCGTATGCATAGATTTATCCGATATCATTCATGGCAATGGTGATAAAATTGTGGGCAAATGCTTTACCTCGAATAAGGCAAAATACTTTTTGTTCAACAGGATTGCTAATATATGTACTGATTTACCAATTAGAGTTGTTGAAAGTAACACCATAGATATGTTTAAGAATAGACTTGAAAAGAATTTCACTTCAAATCCATGACTGACAGTATTTCCACCTCCTTAGGTACATGGAAAGTTTATAATGTTTGTGACTTTCAGTATGTATGTATTTTTACTCTTATCACACTGATCTATGATTTTCATATCTCTGGCACCATCACATTTTCAAAGGGACACTGTGGTCTTTTGCAATTTGAATTCCTTTGTGGTCCTTTGTATACACAAAATCTCTTGACATGGGGATTGGAACCATGGAAGCAGAAGTAAGGCACAGGGTGGGCGAGGGGGTGAAGGTTCTGGGAGCGATGAAGAATGTGTGGAGGAAGAGAACATTATCCCGGAAAGCAAAAATGGGTATATTTGAAGGAATAGTAGTTCCTACAATGTCATATAGTTGCAAGGCATTGGCTATAGATAGGGTGGTACAGAGAAGGGTGGATGTGTTGGAAATTAAATGTTTGAGGACAGTATGTGGTGTGAGGTGGTTTGACCTAGTAAGTAATGAAAGTGTAAGAGAGATGTGTGGAAATAAGAAGAGTGTGTTTGAGAGAGCAGAAGAGGGTATGTTGAAATGGTTTGGACATATGGAGAGAATGAATGTGGAATGAATGTGTCAGAGGTGGGGGGAAGAAGGAGAAGTGGCAGATCAGATTGGGGGTGGAAGGATGGAGTGAAAAAGATTTTGAGTGATTAGGGCCTAAACATATGGGTGGGTGAGAAACGTGCAAGGAATAGAGTGAATTAGAATGATGTGGTTTACCGGGTCTGCTGTCCGTGGACTGAACCGAGACATGTGAAACATCTGGGATAACCATGGAAAGGTCTGAGGGAGCCTGGATGTGGATAGAAAGTTGTGGTTTCGGTGCCTTACACATGACAGCTAGAGACCGATTGTGAACAAATGTGGCCTTTTTGTCTGTTTTCCTGGCTTTACCTCGCTGAAGCTAGAGGTAGTGATGCTTGAAGGCAAGCAAGTATAAATATGTACATGTGTATATGTCTTTGTATGTGTATATGTTGATATGTGTGTGTATGGGCATTTATGTATAAAATATGTGTATATGAACAATGGAAGCAAGGGGAGTGGGGGAGGAATGGGATGTATTTAGGGAATCAGTGATGGATTGCGCAAAAGATGCTTGTGGCATGAGAAGAGTGGGAGGTGGGTTGATTAGAAAGGGTAGTGAGTGGTGGGATGAAGAAGTAAGAGTATTAGTGAAAGAGAAGAGAGAGGCATTTGGACGATTTTTGCAGGGAAAAAATGCAATTGAGTGGGAGATGTATAAAAGAAAGAGACAGGAGGTCAAGAGAAAGGTGCAAGAGGTGAAAAAAAGGGCAAATGAGAGTTGGGGTGAGAGAGTATCATTAAATTTTAGGGAGAATAAAAAGATGTTCTGGAAGGAGGTAAATAAAGTGCGTAAGACAAGGGAGCAAATGGGAACTTCAGTGAAGGGCGCAAATGGGGAGGTGATAACAAGTAGTGGTGATGTGAGAAGGAGATGGAGTGAGTATTTTGAAGGTTTATTGAATGTGTTTGATGATAGAGTGGCAGATATAGGGTGTTTTGGTCGAGGTGGTGTGCAAAGTGAGAGGGTTAGGGAAAATGATTTGGTAAACAGAGAAGAGGTAGTGAAAGCTTTGCGGAAGATGAAAGCCGGCAAGGCAGCAGGTTTGGATAGTATTGCAGTGGAATTTATTAAAAAAGGGGGTGACTGTATTGTTGACTGGTTGGTAAGGTTATTTAATGTATGTATGACTCATGGTGAGGTGCCTGAGGATTGGCGGAATGCGTGCATAGTGCCATTGTACAAAGGCAAAGGGGATAAGAGTGAGTGCTCAAATTACAGAGGTATAAGTTTGTTGAGTATTCCAGGTAAATTATATGGGAGGGTATTGATTGAGAGGGTGAAGGCATGTACAGAGCACCAGATTGGGGAAGAGCAGTGTGGTTTCAGATGTGGTAGAGGATGTGTGGATCAGGTGTTTGCTTTGAAGAATGTATGTGAGAAATACTTAGAAAAGCAAATGGATTTGTATGTAGCATTTATGGATCTGGAGAAGGCATATGATAGAGTTGATAGAGATGCTCTGTGGAAGGTATTAAGAATATATGGTGTGGGAGGAAAGTTGTTAGAAGCAGTGAAAAGTTTTTATCGAGGATGTAAGGCATGTGTACGTGTAGGAAGAGAGGAAAGTGATTGGTTCTCAGTGAATGTAGGTTTGCAGCAGGGGTGTGTGATGTCTCCATGGTTGTTTAATTTGTTTATGGATGGGGTTGTTAGGGAGGTAAATGCAAGAGTCTTGGAAAGAGGGGCAAGTATGAAGTCTGTTGGGGATGAGAGAGCTTGGGAAGTGAGTCAGTTGTTGTTCGCTGATGATACAGCGCTGGTGGCTGATTCATGTGAGAAACTGCAGAAGCTGGTGACTGAGTTTGGTAAAGTGTGTGGAAGAAGAAAGTTAAGAGTAAATGTGAATAAGAGCAAGGTTATTAGGTACAGTAGGGTTGAGGGTCAAGTCAATTGGGAGGTGAGTTTGAATGGAGAAAAACTGGAGGAAGTGAAGTGTTTTAGATATCTGGGAGTGGATCTGGCAGCGGATGGAACCATGGAAGCGGAAGTGGATCATAGGGTGGGGGAGGGGGCGAAAATTCTGGGGGCCTTGAAGAATGTGTGGAAGTCGAGAACATTATCTCGGAAAGCAAAAATGGGTATGTTTGAAGGAATAGTGGTTCCAACAATGTTGTATGGTTGCGAGGCGTGGGCTATGGATAGAGTTGTGCGCAGGAGGATGGATGTGCTGGAAATGAGATGTTTGAGGACAATGTGTGGTGTGAGGTGGTTTGATCGAGTGAGTAACGTAAGGGTAAGAGAGATGTGTGGAAATAAAAAGAGCGTGGTTGAGAGAGCAGAAGAGGGTGTTTTGAAGTGGTTTGGGCACATGGAGAGAATGAGTGAGGAAAGATTGACCAAGAGGATATATGTGTCGGAGGTGGAGGGAACGAGGAGAAGAGGGAGACCAAATTGGAGGTGGAAAGATGGAGTGAAAAAGATTTTGAGTGATCGGGGCCTGAACATGCAGGAGGGTGAAAGGAGGGCAAGGAATAGAGTGAATTGGAGCGATGTGGTATACCGGGGTTGACGTGCTGTCAGTGGATTGAATCAAGGCATGTGAAGCGTCTGGGGTAAACCATGGAAAGCAGTGTAGGTATGTATATTTGCGTGTGTGGACGTATGTATATACATGTGTATGGGGGGGTTGGGCCATTTCTTTCGTCTGTTTCCTTGCGCTACCTCGCAAACGCGGGAGACAGCAACAAAGTATTAAAAAGAAAAAAAAAAAATGTGTATATGAGTGGGTGGGTCATTCTTCCTCTGCTTCCCGGCACTACCTTGCTGACATGGGAAAAAGCGATTAAGTATCATAATAAGAAAAAATATATAATGATATGCATTATATGATGCGTATGATACTGTAAACCTGATTATATTTTTCAAAGGTAGGGGCAAAAAGTCATGTGTACTGAGTATACAGCATCTGCAAACTGAGTCCAAACTCATACCAAAGAAAACCCTCAGAGAGCTTTACATCTGATAAAGTTTTGGGTACTGGGAGGATCAAAGGTAAAGATCATATGTGCTACAGTGTGACAAATTGGTTGACACACTATATCTGATAACTTAAGAAATTGATTTTTACTAGTCGTGTACCAAGGATACAAGACTGAGTTTTATTTGGATATTTGCAGTCAGAAATCAAGGTTGCATGGCTGCTGCTAAATTATTGTAGGCACAGTAGTGCATGAGTAGGTGAATGGATATTGACCAGATTTTTACCACAGATAATACATTCAATGGTCTGCATATTCATTTTTTATTTGGAATTAAATGTTGCTGAATTCATGTTTACACAATATCTTAAGACTAGGAAGAAGAGATTAACCAAACCTGATATCATAAGGTGACATTTAATAGATAAATGCTAAACCAGATGCATAGGCATGTTTTATAGATATTTCTTGCTTTTCTTCCTTGCTCAGTATTGTTTAAAGTGATTTCATTCATATACTGGCTTGTTTGTTTTTAACTATTGAGGGTTTTTTTTTAGACATGTTTAATTCTTGTAACTTCAGATGTCACATGCTTCAAGCTGAAAGTGAAGAAAGTTATGGCTCTTGGGTGAGTGCTCTTCAGCGGGGAATAGGTCAAGCCCTTCAGTTAGGCTCTCATGAAAACTGCCAAGATATCCGACAAGAAACTCCTGGATCTTCACCATATCCACAGAAGGGACCCTTGGCTCCTGCCACACCAGGAGACTCCTCTGACAGCTCATCACCAGCAACCACACCACAGGCACCTACTGCACAAAAGGCTCAGTAAGATCTTTTCTTTTTGTTTTGTTGAAAGATTAGTTAATGATATATGAACAGATTGCTTTTCATCCTTTTGATCTGTTTTTCACTGATGGATCATTTCTGTCCGAGTAACTTCATTTACAGTGGTTGGTTCATGGACCTCAGTGGTGTAGTAGTTAGCATGGGTAACTGTAATGCCCCCCCTGTTGAGCGCATAGGTTCGAATCCTAGTTGTAGCAGTCTGCCCACAGTCAATCCAACTGTGTTCATCCTTCCTAAGGACTTGGTTGATGAAATGGGTACATGGATGTGGATAGGGAGCTGAGGTTTTGGTGCATTACACATAACAGCTAGAGACTGAGTGTGAAAACAAGTGTGGCCTTTTTTGTCTGTTTTCCTGGCACTACCTCACTGAACCATTTATGGGCATTTATTGAGGGTATTGATTGAAAGCGTGAAGGCATGTACAGAGCACCAGATTGGGGAAGAGCAGTGTGGTTTCAGAAGTGGTAGAGGATGTGTGGATCAGGTGTTTGCTTCGAAGAATGTATGTGAGAAATACTTAGAAAAGCAAATGAATTTGTTTGTAGCATTCATGGATCTGGAGAAGGCATATGACAGAGTTGATAGAGATGCTCTGTGGAAGGTATTAAGAATATATGGTGTGGGAGGCAAGTTGTTAGAAGCAGTGAAAAGTTTTTATCGAGGATGTAAGGCATGTGTACGTGTAGGAAGAGAGGAAAGTGATTGGTTCTCAGTGAATATAGGTTTGCAGCAGGGGTGTGTGATGTCTCCATGGTTGTTTAATTTGTTGATGGATGGGGTTTTTAGGGAGGTGAATGCAAGGGTTTTGGAAAGAGGGGCAAGTATGCAGTCTGTTGTGGATGAGAGAGCTTGGGAAGTGAGTCAGTTGTTGTTCGCTGATGATACAGCGCTGGTAGCTGATTCATGTGAGAAACTGCAGAAGCTGGTGACTGAGTTTGGTAAAGTATGTGAAAGAAGAAAGTTGAGAGTAAATGTGAATAAGAGCAAGATTATTAGTTACAGTAGGGTTGAGGGGTCAAGCCAATTGGGAGGTAAGTTTGAATGGAGAAAAACTGGAGGAAGTGAAGTGTTTTAGATATCTGGGAGTGGATTTGGCAGCGGATGGAACCATAGAAGCAGAAGTGAATCATAGGGTGGGGGAGGGGGGGCGAAAATTTTGGGAGTGTTGAAGAATGGGTGGAAGTCGAGAACATTATCTCGGAAAGCAAAAATGGGTATGTTTGAAGGAATAGTGGTTCCAACAATGTTGTATGGTTGCGAGGCGTGGGCTGTAGATAGAGTTGTGCGGAGGAGGGTGGATGTGCTGGAAATGAGATGTTTGAGGACAATATGTGGTGTGAGGTGGTTTGATCGAGTAAGCAATGATAAGGTAAGAGAGATGTGTGGTGATAAAAAGAGTGTGGTTGAGAGAGCAGAAGAGGGTGTTTTGAAATGGTTTGGTCACATGGAGAGAATGAGTGAGGAAAGAATGACCAAGAGGATATATGTGTCAGAGGTGGAGGGAACGAGGAGAAGAGGGAGACTAAATTGGAGGTGGAAAGATGGAGTGAAAAAAGATTTTCATGCAGGAGGGTGAAAGGCGTGCAAGGAATAGAGTGAATTGGAATGATGTGGTATACCAGGGTTGACGTGCTGTCAATGGATTGAACCAGGGCATGTGAGGTGTCTGGGGTAAACCATGGAAAGTTCTGTGGGGCCTGCATGTGGAAAGGGAGCTGTGGTTTCGGTGCATTATTACATGACAGCTAGAGACTGAGTGTGAACAAATGTGGCCTTTGTTCTTTCTAGCGCTACCTCGCGCACATGAGGGGGGAGGGGGTTGTTATTTCATGTGTGACAGGGTGGCGATGGGAATGAATAAAGGCAGACAGTATGAATTATGTACTTGTGTATATATGTATATGTCTGAGTGTGTATATATATATATATATATATATATATATGTATACGTTGAGATGTATAGGTATGTATGTTTGCGTGTGTGGACGTGTATGTATATACATGTGTATGTGGGTGGGTTGGGCCATTTTTTTGTCTGTTTCCTTGTGTTACCTCGCTAATGCGGGAGACAGCGACAAAGCAAAATTTTCTATTTATTATACTTTGTCACTGTCTCCTGCGTTAGCGAGGTAGCGCAAGGAAACAGACGAAAAAATGGCCCAACCCACCCACATACACAAGTATATACATACACTTCCACACACGCATATATACATACTTATACATCGCAATGTATACATATATATACACACACAGACATATACACATATACACATGTTCATGATTCATACTGTCTGCCCTTATTCATTCCTGTCGCCACCCCACCACACAGGAAATAACAACCCCCTCCCCCCGCATGTGCAAGAGATAGCACTAGGAAAAGACAACAAAGGCCACATTCGTTCACACTCAGTCTCTATCTGTCATGTATAATGCGATGAAACCACAGCTCCCTTTCCACATCCAGGTCCCACAGAACTTTCCATGGTTTACCCCAGATGCTTCACGTGCCCTAGTTCAATCCATTGACAGCACGTCGTCCCCGGTATACCACATCATTCCAATTCACTCTATTCCTCGCACGCCTTTCACCCCCTGCATGTTCAGGCTCCGATCACTCAAAGTCTTTTTCACTCCATCTTTCCACCTCCAATTTGATCTCCCACTTCTCCTCGTTCCCTCCACCTCGACACATATATCCTCTTGGTCAATTTTTCCTCACTCATTCTCTCCATGTGACCAAACCATTTCAAAACACCCTCTTCTGTTCTCTCAACCACACTCTTGTTATTACCACACATCTCTCTTACCCTTTCATTACTTACTTGATCAAACCACCTCACACCACATATTGTCCTCAAACATCTCACTTCCAGCACATCCACACTCCTTCACAAAATTCTGTCTATAGTCCATGCCTCACAACCATATAACATTGTTGGAACCACTATTCCTTCAAACATACCCATTTTTGCCTTCCAAGATAACATTTTCGACTTCCACACATTCTTCAACGCTCCCAGAACTTTCGCCCCCTCCCCCACCCAATGATTCACTTCCACTTCCATGGTTCCATCAGATGCAAAATCCATTCCCAGATATCTAAAACACTTCACTTCCTCCATCCATTCAAACTTACCTCCCAATTGACTTGTCCCTCAACCCTATTGTACCTAATAACCTTGCTCTTATTCACATTTACTCTCGGCTTTCTTTCACACACTTTACCAAACTCAGTCACCAGCTTCTGCAGTTTCTCACCGAAATCAGCCACCAGCGCTGTATCATCAGCGAACAACAACTGAATCACTTCCCAAGCTCTCTCATCCACAACAGACTGCATACTTGCCTCTCTTTCCAAAACTCTTGCATTAACCTCCCTAATATATATATATATATATATATATATATATATATATATATATATATATATATATATATATATATATATATACATATATATATATATACATATATATATATATATACATATATATATATATATACATATATATATACATATATATATATATACATATATGTATATATATATATCTATCCCTGGGGATAGGGGATGAAGAATACTTCCCACGTATTCCCTGCGTGTCGTAGAAGGCGACTAAAAGGGAAGGGAGCGGGAGGCTGGAAATCCTCCCCTCTCGTTTTTTTTTTTTTTTTTTTTTTTTTTTTTTTTTTTTTTTTTTTTTTCCCCAAAAGAAGAAACAGAGAAGGGGGCCAGGTGAGGATATTCCACAAAGGCCCAGTCCTCTGTTCTTAATGCTACCTCGCTAATGCGGGAAACGGCGGATAGTTTCAAAGAAAATATATATATATATATATATATATATATATATATATATATATATATATATATATATATATTATCCCTGGGGATAGGGGAGAAAGAATGCTTCCCACGTATTCCCTGCGTGTCGTAGAAGGCGACTAAAAGGGGAGGGAGCGGGTGGCTGGAAATCCTCCCTTTTCTTGTTTTTTTTTTTTCCAAAAGAAGGAACAGAGAAGGGGGTCAGGTGAGGATATTCCCTCTAAGGCCCAGTTCTCTGTTCTTAACGCTACCTCGCTAACGTGGGAAATGGCAAATAGTATGAAAAAATGTATAAAAGAAAGAGACAGGAGGTCAAGAGAAAGGTGCAAGAGGTGAAAAAAAGGGCAAATGAGAGTTGGGGTGAGAGACTATCAGTAAATTTTAGGGAGAATAAAAAGATGTTCTGGAAGGAGGTAAATAGGGTGCGTAAGACAAGGGAGCAAATGGGAACTTCAGTGAAGGGCGTAAATGGGGAGGTGATAACAAGTAGCGGTGATGTGAGAAGGAGATGGAATGAGTATTTTGAAGGTTTGTTGAATGTGTCTGATGACAGAGTGGCAGATATAGGGTGTTTTGGTCGAGGTGGTGTGCAAAGTGAGAGGGTTAGGGAAAATGATTTGGTAAACAGAGAAGAGGTAGTAAAAGCTTTGCGGAAGATGAAAGCCGGCAAGGCAGCAGGTTTGGATGGTATTGCAGTGGAATTTATTAAGAAAGGGGGTGACTGTATTGTTGACTGGTTGGTAAGGTTATTTAATGTATGTATGACTCATGGTGAGGTGCCTGAGGATTGGCGGAATGCGTGCATAGTGCCATTGTACAAAGGCAAAGGGGATAAGAGTGAGTGCTCAAATTACAGAGGTATAAGTTTGTTGAGTATTCCTGGTAAATTATATGGGAGGGTATTGATTGAGAGGGTGAAGGCATGTACAGAGCATCAGATTGGGGAAGAGCAGTGCGGTTTCAGAAGTGGTAGAGGATGTGTGGATCAGGTGTTTGCTTTGAAGAATGTATGTGAGATATACTTAGAAAAGCAAATGGATTTGTATGTAGCATTTATGGATCTGGAGAAGGCATATGATAGAGTTGATAGAGTTGCTCTGTGGAAGGTATTAAGAATATATGGTGTGGGAGGCAAGTTGTTAGAAGCAGTGAAAAGTTTTTATCGAGGATGTAAGGCATGTGTACGTGTAGGGAAGAGAGGAAAGTGATTGGTTCTCAGTGAATGTAGGTTTGCGGCAGGGGTGTGTGATGTCTCCATGGTTGTTTAATTTGTTTATGGATGGGGTTGTAAGGGAGGTGAAATGCAAGAGTCTTGGAAAGAGGGGCAAGTATGAAGTCTGTTGGGGATGAGAGAGCTTGGGAAGTGAGTCAGTTGTTGTTCGCTGATGATACAGCGCTGGTGGCTGATTCATGTGAGAAACTGCAGAAGCTGGTGACTGAGTTTGGTAAAGTGTGTGAAAGAAGGAAGTTAAGAGTAAATGTGAATAAGAGCAAGGTTATTAGGTACAGTAGGGTTGAGGGTCAAGTCAATTGGGAGGTAAGTTTGAATGGAGAAAAACTGGAGGAAGTGAAGTGTTTTAGATATCTGGGAGTGGATCTGTCAGCGGATGGAACCATGGAAGCGGAAGTGGATCATAGGGTGGGGGAGGGGGCGAAAATCCTGGGAGCCTTGAAGAATGTGTGGAAGTCGAGAACATTATCTCGGAAAGCAAAAATGGGTATGTTTGAGGGAATAGTGGTTCCAACAATGCTGTATGGTTGCGAGGCGTGGGCTATGGATAGAGATGTGCGCAGGAGGATGGACGTGCTGGAAATGAGATGTTTGAGGACAATGTGTGGTGTGAGGTGGTTTGATCGAGTAAGTAACGTAAGGGCAAGAGAGATGTGTGGAAATAAAAAGAGCGTGGTTGAGAGAGCAGAAGAGGGTGTTTTGAAATGGTTTGGGCACATGGAGAGAATGAGTGAGGAGAGATTGACCAAGAGGATATATGTGTCGGAGGTGGAGGGAACGAGGAGAAGAGGGAGACCAAATTGGAGGTGGAAAGATGGAGTGAAAAAGATTTTGTGTGATCGGGGCCTGAACATGCAGGAGGGTGAAAGGAGGGCAAGGAATAGAGTGAATTGGATCGATGTGGTATACCGGGGTTGACGTGCTGTCAGTGGATTGAATCAGGGCATGTGAAGCGTCTGGGGTAGACCATGGAAAGCTGTGTAGGTATGTATATTTTCGTGTGTGGACGTATGTATATACATGTGTATGGGGGTGGGTTGGACCATTTCTTTCGTCTGTTTCCTTGCGCTACCTCGCAAACGCGGGAGACAGCGACAAAGCAAAAAAAAAAATATATATATATATATGTGTGTGTGTGTGTGGATAGGCCATTCTTTGTCTGTTTCCTGGTGCTACTGCGAGTATGCAGTCTGTTGGGGATGAGAGGGCCAGGGAAGTGAGTCAGTTATTGTTCGCCAGTGATACAGCCCTAGTGGCTGATTCGAGTGAGAAACTGTAGAGGTTGGTAACTGAGATGGAAAATTGTGTGAAAGGGGAAAGTTGAGAGTGAATGTGAATAAGAGCAAGGTTATTAGGTTTAGTAGAGTTAAGGGACAAGTTAATTGGGATGCAAGTTTAAATGGAGAAAAATTGAAGGAAGTGAAGTGTTTTAGGTATCTGGGAGTGTGCTTTGCAGCAAATGAACCATGGAAGCGGAAGTGAGTCACAGGTTGGGGGAAGGGGTGAAGGTTCTAGGAGCGATGAAGAATGTGTAGAAGAAGAGAAAGTTATCTCAAATGGCAAAAATGGGCATGTTTGAAGGAATAGTAGTTCCAACAGTTTTATATGAGTGCAAGGCATGGGCTGTAGGTAGGGTTGTCCATAGGAGGATGGATGTGCTGGAATGAAATGTTTGAGGACAATATATGGTGTGAGGTGGTTTAACCAAATAAGTAACGAAAGGGTAAGAGTGATGTGTGGAAATAAAAAGTGTGTGGTTATGAGAGTAGAAGAGGGTGTGTTGAAAAGGTTTGGACATATGGAGAGAATGAGCAAGAAAAGATTGACAAAGAGGATATATGTTTCAGAGGTGGAGGGAAGAAGAAGCAGGAGACCAAATTGGAGGTGAAAGGATGGAGTGAAAAAGATTTTGAGCAATCAGGGCCTGAACATAGAGGAGGGTGAGAGGCATGCAAGGAATAGAGTGAACTGGAATGAAGTTGTATACCAGGGTTGCGTGCTGTCAGTGGACTGAACCAGGGCATGTGAAACATCTTGGGTAAACCATGGAAAGGTCTGTGGGGTCTGGATGCGGATAGGGAGCTGTGGTTTTGGTGCTTTACACATGACAGCTAGAGAATGAGTGTGAACGAATGTGGCCTTTTTTGTCTGTTTTCTTGGCACTATCTTCCTGAAGCAGGTGGTAGCTGTCTGTCAAAAGTGGTTTCTTGCGAGGCATACATCTCTTGAATTTCAAGCCATTATGTAGCCGGCTTCCAATTGTACGTATAGACACATGAACAAGTAAACTAGGGTTGTCTTCTTTTCACTGTCATGCTGAAATACATGAATTCTTGTCTGCTTGACATTGGATAATCTTCAGAGTGTGTTGTGAAAGGATACAAGGTTGTCCATATCATTTCTTCTGGGTAGTAGGGTAGTAATGTCAGTGCCACCACTGTCAAAGAAGCAGTTCATCCATCTTTGCGCCCTTCATAGTTTCAGCTATTTCTTTATTACTCTTCCCTTCCTTGTATAAGGGTACAATAGCAGCAATATCCCCTTTAGACAATTCCTTAGGGCCAGGCAAAGCACACATAGGTAGGGTAAAAAAGCGGATGTCAAGGAGACATCAGAAAAAACATCGACCCACCACAATAGCTCCAAGTAGACTGACTGTTACCTGTTGCTACCCCATGGTTTTACTTTTTGTTCAGTGTCTGTAATGAAAGAATTGATGGTAATAATTAATGTGTGTCTTTCAGGTTATGGCAGGAGATAATGAGCATTCCAGGGAACGATGTTTGCTGTGACTGTAGTGCCAGCAATCCTCGATGGGCTTCCATAAATCTAGGAATTACATTATGTATTGGTAATTAGTGATTCTCTTTTGTTGTTGTTGTACCATATTTTGCACTTGTAAAACAGTTTCTCTCCTTTCCTATACGCCCCACCAGGATGACATATTTCTCCTGGATATCTCCAGAAAAATCAGGGTTAAGACCTAATAACCCTTTGTATTCCTGTTGAGGAACCACTATCATTCCCATCCTTTGCAAACCACTCAGTTTCTCTTGGTCGTGGGTTTTCAAGCCGAGATATCGGGCTAGCTTTTTTCATTTCATGGCATAGTATCCTTTTTCTTTCATTTTTAAAGTATTAGTGGTAACTCAACCTGGAAATCCCATTATGCAGTGAAAAAGAGAATCCCATTTAAAATGAGAGATCAGAAGTAACAGAAAATACATCAAAAGCTATGTTATTACCTTTGTGCTGATAGAGTTGATAGAGATGCTCTGTGGAAGGTATTAAGAATATATGATGTGGAAGGCAAGTTGATAGAAGCAGTGAATAATTTTTTTCGAGGATGTAAGGCATGTGTACACGTAGGAAGAGAGGAAAGTGATTGTTTCTCAGTGAATGTCAGTATGCAGCAGGGGTGCATGGTGTCTCCATGGTTGTTTAATTTGTTTATGGATGGGGTTGTTAGGGAGGTGAATGCAAGGGTTTTCGAGAGAGGAGTAAGTATGCAGTCTGTTGTGGATGAGAGAGCTTGGGAAGTGAGTCAGTTATTGTTCAATGATGATACAGCGCTGGTGGCTGATTCGGGTGAGAAACTGTAGAAGCTGGTGACTGAGTTTGGTAAAGTGTGTGAAAGAAGAAAGTTGAGAGTAAATGTGAATAAGAGCAAGGTTATTAGGTATAGTAGGGTTGAGGGACAAGTCAATTGGGAGGTAAGTTTGAATGGAAAAAAACTGGAGGAAGTGAAGTGTTTTAGATATCTGTGAGTGGATTTGGCAGCAGATGGAAGCTGAAGAGAGTCATAGGGTGGGGGAAGGGGCAAAAGTTCTAGGAGCGTTGAAAAATGTGTGGAAGGTGAGAACATTATTTCAGAAAGCAAGAATGGGTATGTTTGGGGGAATAGTGGTTCTGACAATGGTATATGGTTGCGAGGCGTGGGCTGTAGATAGAGTTGTGCGGAGGAGGGTGGATGTGCTGAAAATGAGATGTTTGAGTACAGTATGTGGTGTGAGGTGGTTTGACTGAGTAAGTAATGAAAGGGTAAGAGAGATGTTTGGTAATAAAAAGAGTGTGGTTGAGAGAGCAGAAGAGGGTGTTTTGAAATGGTTTGGTCACATGGAGGGAATGAGTGAGGAAAGATTGACAAAGAGGATATATGTGTCAGAGGTGAAGTGAACGAGAAGTGGGAGACCAAATTGGAGGTGGAAAGATGGAGTGAAAAAGATTTTGAGTGATCGGGTCCTGAACATGCAGGAGGGTGAAAGGTGTGCAAGGAATAGAGTGAGTTAGAACGATGTGGTATACTGGGGTCGATGTGCTGTCATTGGATTGAACCAGGGCATGTGAAGCATCTGGGGTAAACCATGGAAAGTTGTGTGGGGCCTGGATGTGGAAAGGGAGCTGTGGTTTCGGTGCATTATTACGTGACAGCTAGAGACTGAGTGTGAACGAATGTGGCCTTTGTTGTCCTTTCCTAGCACTACCTCGCGCACATGAGGGGGGAGGGGGTTATTATTTCATGTGTGGTGAGGTGGCGATGGGAACGAATAAAGGCAGACAGTATGAATTATATACATATGTATATATGTATATGTCAGTGTGTGTATATATATGTATACGTTGAGATGTATAGGTATGTATATTTGTGTGTGTGGACGTGTATGTATATATATGTGTATGTGGGTGGGTTGGGCCATTCTTTCGTCTATTTCCTTGCACTACCTTGCTAACGCGGGAGACAGCGACAAAACAAAATAGATAAATAAATGAATATATTTATTTATCTTTTTCACTTCATCTTTCCACTTCCAATTTGGTCTCCCACTTCTCCTTGTTCCCTCCACCTCTGACACATGTATCCTCTTGGTCAATCTTTCCTCACTCATTCTCTCCATGTGACCAAACCATTTCAAAACACCCTTTTCTGCTCTCTCAACCACACACTTTCTGTTACCACACATCTCTTACCCTTACATTACTTACTTGATCAAACCACCTTACACCACATATTGTCCTCAAACATCTCATTTCCAGTACATCCACCCTCCTCCACACAACTCTATCCATAGCCCAATCCTCGCAACCATACAACATTGTTGGAACCACTATTCCTTCAAACATACCCATTTTTGCTTTCCGAGATAATGCTCTCGACTTCCACACATTCTTCAAGGCTCCCAGAATTTTCGCCCCCTCCCCCACCCTATGATTCACTTCCTCTTCCATGGTTCCATCCGCTGCCAGATCCACTCCCAGATATCTAAAACACCACTTCCTCCAGTTTTTCTCCATTCAAACTTACCTCCCAATTGACTTGTCCCTCAACCCTACTGTATCTAATAACCTTGCTCTTATTCACATTTACTCTCAGCTTTCTTCTTTCACACACTTTACCAAACTCAGTCACCAGCTTCTGCAGTTTCTCACCCAAATCAGTCACCAGCGCTGTATCATCAGCGAACAACAACTGACTCACTACCCAAGCTCCCTCATCCACAACAGACTGAATACTTGCCCCTCTTTCCAAATCTCTTACATTCACCTCCCTAATAACCCCATCCATAAACAAATTAAATAACCATGGAGACATCACACACCCCTGCCACAAACCTACATTCACTGAGAACCAATCACTTTCCTCTCTTCCTACTCGTACACATGCCTTACATCCTCAATAAAAACTTTTCACTGCTTCTAACAACTTTCCCCCCCACACCATATATTCTTAATACCTTCCACAGAGCATCTCTATCAACTCTATCATATGCCTTCTCCAGATCCATAAATGCTACAAATCCATTTGCTTCTCTAAGTATTTCTCACATACATTCTTCAAAGCAAACACCTGATCCACACATCCTCTACCACTTCTGAAACCACACTGCTCTTCCCCAATCTGATGCTCTGTACATGCCTTCACCCTCAATCAATACCCTCCCATATAATTTCCCAGGAATACTCAGCAAACTTATACCTCTGTAATTTGAGCACTCACCTTTGTCCCCTTTGCCTTTGTACAAAGGCACTATGCAAGCATTCCACCAATCCTCAGGCACCTCACCATGAATCATACATA
>NC_092290.1:19095953-19115953 GCF_036320965.1 Panulirus ornatus | reverse complement strand
AGGCACGACGGTTCGATCCTCAAGCACGACGGTACGATCCTCAAGCACGACGGTACGACCCTCAGGCACGACGGTACGATCCTCAGGCACGACGGTACGATCCTCAGGCACGACGGTACGATCCTCAGGCACGACGGTACGACCCTTAGGTATAATGATTAGGCAAGTCATGCTCAATGATGGTGTCGTAGTGGTGGATGGTCGTACCGTCGTGCTCAAGGGTCGTACCTCCCGTCCTCAAAGGTCGTACTCTCCTTCCACTATGGTCGTACCGTCGTGCTCAAGGGTCGTACCTCCCGTCCTTAAAGGTCGTACTCTCCTTCCACTATGGTCGTACCGTCGTGCTCACTGGTCGTACCTCCCGTCCTCAAAAGTCGTACTCTCTTCTTCTAAGGTGGTCGTACCGCGCGCCGTGGAGAGAGAGAGAGAGAGAGAGAGAGAGAGAGAGAGAGAGAGAGAGAGAGAGAGAGAGAGAGAGAGAGAGAGAGCAACACCACCTGGGGGGGGGGGGGTGTGTTAACAAGAGGTCCCACATGTACGTACGTACGTACAGTGGGCAACCTCCGCTTCGCACACACAGCTCGCTCCTCCTCCGTCAGCCACATCATGTTGGTGGGTCATGAGGGCGACCATGACCCACCACACCACACCAGGCCTCATGTCCTCCCTCCTCACACACACACACACACACACACACACACACACAGCCCCGTCTCCCGTAGCTGAGCTAAGACAACACATATATAAGTTTTTACAATGATACAAAGTATCTATTACCAAACACATCTATTGCACAGGGTCAGTGCGAGGTGTAGCCGGTCCAACAGACACACATCCCCGGACGAGGTCCATGGCAGGAGGGTGTAGCCGGTCCACCAACACTCAAGATATATAAGACTCAAGAGGATTGGATTATAATACTGCAGACCCTGAACCCCTTCAAGTGGGTTCAAACCCCCCCCTTCCCCAACACGGTCGAGACGATACACTATCTGTGGCCCGCCGTGTGTAGGGGGACCTGAAAGGGTGTAGCAGTCGGAGCTTAACATGGTTCACATCTGGCGCTATCATGTGTGTATTACACCCACAGCCTTCCTCATCTGACGATATCATGTGTGTGTGCTACACCCACAGCCTTCCTCATCTGACGATATCATGTGTATTACACCCACAGCCTTCCTCATCTGACGATATCGTGTGTGTGCTACACCCACAGCCTTCCTCATCTGACGATATCATGTGTGTGTGCTACACCCACAGCCTTCCTCATCTGACGATATCATGTGTATTACACCCACAGCCTTCCTCATCTGACGATATCATGTGTGTGTGCTACACCCACAGCCTTCCTCATCTGACGATATCATGTGTGTGTGCTACACCCACAGCCTTCCTCATCTGACGATATGATGTGTGTGTTACACCCACAGCCTTCCTCATCTGACGATATCATGTGTGTGCTACACCCACAGCCTTCCTCATCTGACGATATCATGTGTGTGTGTTACACCCACAGCCTTCCTCATCTGACGATATCGTGTGTGTGCTACACCCACAGCCTTCCTCATCTGACGATATCATGTGTATTACACCCACAGCCTTCCTCATCTGACGATATCGTGTGTGTGCTACACCCACAGCCTTCCTCATCTGACGATATCGTGTGTGTTACACCCACAGCCTTCCTTATCTGACGATATCGTGTGTGTGCTACACCCACAGCCTTCCTCATCTGACGATATCATGTGTTACACCCACAGCCTTCCTCATCTGACGATATCATGTGTATTACACCCACAGCCTTCCTCATCTGACGATATCGTGTGTGTGCTACACCCACAGCCTTCCTCATCTGACGATATCGTGTGTGTTACACCCACAGCCTTCCTTATCTGACGATATCGTGTGTGTGCTACACCCACAGCCTTCCTCATCTGACGATATCATGTGTACTACACCCACAGCCTTCCTCATCTGACGATATCGTGTGTGTGTGCTACACCCACAGCCTTCCTCATCTGACGATATCATGTGTACTACACCTACAGCCTTCCTCATCTGACGATATCGTGTGTGTGTGCTGCACCCACAGCCTTCCTCACTGCCTCTCCCCCCCCAACGCCACGTAATGGGTCAGGTATTCACACTTGTCCTTCGTGTTCACTCACCTCTTGAGCGAGACGCACTTGGATCCTGTGGTATGGCGGTCGCTCACGACCCCAGGGTCGTCCCGTCCCTGCTCAAGGGTCGTGACGCACTGCTCAGGGGTCGTAACGCACTGCTCAGGGGTCATAACGCCCTGCTCAGGGGCCATAACGCCCTGCTCGGGTCGTAACGCCCTGCTCAGGAGTCGTAGCGCCCTGCTCAGGGGTTGTGACGCACTGGTCAGGGGTCGTGACGCACTGCTCAGGGGTCGTGACGCACTGCTCAGGGGTCGTAACGCACTGCTCAGGGGCCATAACGCCCTGCTCGGGTCGTAACGCCCTGCTCAGGAGTCGTGACGCACTGCTCAGGGGTCGTAACGCACTGCTCAGGGGTCGTGACGCACTGCTCAGGGGTCATAACGCACTGCTCAGGGGTCGTAACGCCCTGCTCAGGGGTCGTGACGCACTGCTCAGGGGTCATAACGCCCTGCTCAGGGGTCGTAACGCACTGCTCAGGGGTCGTGACGCACTGCTCTGGGGTCATAACGCCCTGCTCAGGGGTCGTGACGCACTGCTCAGGGGTCGTGACGCACTGCTCAGGGGTCGTAACGCCCTGCTCAGGGGTCGTGACGCACTGCTCAGGGGTCGTGACGCACAGCTCAGGGGTCGTAACGCCCTGCTCAGGGGTCGTGACGCACTGCTCAGGGGTCATAACGCCCTGCTCAGGGGTCGTGACGCACTGCTCAGGGGTCGTGACGCACTGCTCAGGGGTCGTAACGCCCTGCTCAGGGGTCGTGACGCACTGCTCAGGGGTCGTAACGCACTGCTCAGGGAGTCGTGACGCACTGCTCAGGGGTCGTAACGCCCTGCTCAAGGTTCGTAACGCACTACTCAGGGGTCGTAACGCACTGCTCAGGGGCCATAACGCCCTGCTCGGGTCGTAACGCCCTGCTCAGGAGTCGTGACGCACTGCTCAGGGGTCGTAACGCCCTGCTCAGGGGTCGTGACGCACTGCTCAACAACATAACGGACGGAGTAACGTACGTACATTCACGGTAACGTACGTATATTCACGGGCGGAACGTAGTCAACATCCCCTATCCATACGACGGGTCACATGTGGACGTAAGTCCCGGACATGCGACAGACGAGTTCCCTACGACAGGTGTGTAGGGCAGGTGGAAACATGTGGATCAGACAGGTGTGTGGTGGCGCCCCCCTCCTCCACTCCCTGTATGCTTTGCTCCTCCCGTCACTTCGGGTGGATGAAGAGGTTGGTGGTGGGTTGTGGGTGGGCCAGGGCCAGTGTGGCGTCCCTCAAGCCAATACCCAGATCCACTCCCACATGATGACGTCTCCACACACACACACACACACACACACACACACACACACACACACTACACCACTCACATATTTCTCACACAATATTTCACTTCAAAACTGTAACTTCCCCTGTCCAGTTCCTCCTTTTCTCTCTCACAACTCCCAGTTTAAAAACAGTGCTGATGTTATGAGTGGCTGGGGGTTTGGCTGGGCCGGTCGACTGGCTGGCTGGCTGGGTGGACGAGTGGATGATTGGCTGGGCGGTCGACTGGCTGGCTGGGTGTATGACTAGCTGATTGGCTAGGTGGTTGGTTGGCTGGTTGGGTGTATGACTGGCTGATTGGCTGGGTGGTTGGTTGGCTGCTTGGGTGTATGACTGGCTGATTGGCTGGGTGGTTGGTTGGCTGCTTGGGTGTATGACTGGCTGATTGGCTGGGTGGTTGGTTAGCTGCTTGGGTGTATGACTAGCTGATTGGCTGGGTGGTTGGTTGGCTGGTTGGGTGTATGACTGGCTGATTGGCTGGGTGGTTGGTTGGCTGGTTGGGTGTATGACTGGCTGATTGGCTGGGTGGTTGGTTGGCTGGTTGGGTGTATGACTGGCTGATTGGCTGGGTGAATGGTTGGCTGGTTGGGTGTATGACTGGCTGATTGGCTGGGTGGTTGGTTGGCTGCTTGGGTGTATGAGTGGCTGATTGGCTGAGTGGTTGGTTGGCTGCTTGGGTGTATGAGTGGCTGATTGGCTGGGTGGTTGGTTGGCTGCTTGGGTGTATGAGTGGCTGATTGGCTGGGTGGTTGGTTGGCTGCTTGGGTGTATAAGTGGTTGATTGGCTGGGTGGTTGGTTGGCTGGTTGGGTGTATGAGTGTCTGATTAATCGGCTGGGCAGTTGGTTGGCTGGTTGGGTTGGTTGAGTGGGTGACTGGCTGATTGGCTGGGTAGTTGGCTGGTTAATGAGTCAATTGGCTGGCTAGTTGGGTACTACTGGTTGGCTGGCTAGTGGAGATGTCGTCGAACACATACAACATCCAACATTTGTCTCTGTCTTGACACCATCTGTTTACCGTCTTGACACCATCTGTTTACCGTCTTGACACCATCTGTTTACCGTCTTGACACCATCTGTTTACCGTCTTGACACCATCTGTTTACCGTCTTGACACCATCTGTTTACCATCTTGACACCATCTGTTTACCTCGCCTCACCGTGCTACAGCAACACCAGCATGTAGGACTCCTCCTACCCAATGTGTAAGGAACCCTCTGGCCCCCCCTAGGACACACGTAGGAACCCTCCTGTCTCACGTACACATCCACTGTACGTATCCTCAGGACGCGCCCGTCCGTGGGTTTAGCGTTCCTGACAATCAAAACACTACCCCGGGTTCGACTCCCGGCGCGGGCAGACGGCACACAGCACACCCGCCTGCTCATCCTTCCTGTGGTGGGATACGTGACCCTCACTCATAGGTCAGTGAGCGTACAAAGGGGCTGGTATTCGCACTGTATCCTGTACATTCTGTACTTATGTACCTGATGTACACTTTAAACGAGCGTTTGAATCTTAAACCATCCGGGGAACAAGAGTTTGCCATCTGCCATCACGAACAGCCTGGGATGCACGGTAGAGAAGCTCCGTAGTGTACTGTACACGTACATGTACAACATGTACGTAGTAGCCAGGTTGTGTGTGTGGCGCCTGAGTCTGGTTGCGGCTTCCAACAGCTTGGTCGATCAACGACCCTCATCCAGCAGCCTATGACCAGCCCTGGCTGTGGGGGGTGAAGCCCCTTGTATTCTACCAGTGACGTTACTAGTCGTCTGTCTTTCTGACAGGAAGAGGGCCCTGTGGGGCCCTAAGCGTCCCCCACTCGGGCCCACCTGTCAATCTCCTATATTGATGTACTACTGTACCCACTGTGCGCTCTATCATGGCTTCTGCCTACCACTCACCCACGCACGCCTCACCCATGCCGTCACTGCCATGTCTAGTCTATGTATACCTACGTAAATAAATATCTTGACATCAAAATGGGCCCAGGCTGGCTCCCGAGCAGGATGACAAAGGGGAAGACCAAGGCCAGCGAACACTCTGCCTGAGAACGACACAATAGCTATACGTCATCGCTCTCACTATCTCTCATCCCGTAGGCAACTCAATACTAACTCACTGAGGGAGTCGAACTGAACGCAGTGAGTAAAACTGAAGCGTATATCAGAGCGTATACAGACGTGGCGCGCCAGACAGCACATTTAAGAATGGAATTTACAACGACGCGTTCCCGGGATGGAGGCGCATACCTACGCCCAGCGTCCGTTCATCGTGACGCACGTATTCTCGGCAAGCAATAACATGACGCCTAATAACAGCCACAGTACTGGGTACAAAAATTCAGTTCAGTCTAACAAAATTACAATGTGTCCTCTTTTAACTAGACGCAGAGCTTCGCTTATAATACTTGCAAATTGGACTTCGAGGTAAGAACATGTCTGAAGCCACATAAAAACCACCAGGCGACATTTCCACTGCGCCTGGGTGCATCCTAACCCAGAATTCAAACTAGGTCAATCACGTTCAGTAACTATATATATATATATATATATATATATATATATATATATATATATCGGTAGTTCATGGAATAACAGCGAGTGATAAGCTGGTAGTAAAATAACGTGTGATTAATAACCTAATGAAAGTCAGAACGCACCCGCACCACCCGGACGTGGTTGCGTCCGAAACCTTCGAAAACTGTTGACCAGGTTGGCGTCGGGGCCCGACACAATCATGAAAATGAAAGCTCTTGTATTGTATGTAAATGGCTTCCTGCCGTTCGTTCAACCAAATGCCACATTTTCCCCCCCCACGCCGCCTTCCGCTATCCCCCGCCTGGCTTCACATCACAAACCTCTGAATCAAGCTTCGCATAAAATAAAACGGGACTTGATCCTATCAAAAATGTTTGCGTATTTCCTGATGAAATATAAATTCAATCCCCTCCCCCCCACCTCTGGAGCTAACCTCCACATCCCAGAGCAGTACCGCATATCCCAGGGCCACCCTGCATATCCCTGGGCCACCCTGCATATCCCAGGGCCACCCTGCATATCCCTGGGCAACACTGCATAACCCGGAAACATTGTGCATATCCCAGAGCCACCCTGCATAAACCAGGGCCACTCTGCATACCCCAGAGCCACTCAGCATAACCATGAGCCACCCTGCACATCCCAGGGCCACCCTGCATATCCCAGGGTCACCCTGCATATCCCAGGGCCACTGCACATCCCAGGGCCACTGCACATCCCAGGGCCACCCTGCATATCCCAGAGTCATCCTGCACATCCTAGGGCCACCTTGCATATCCCAGGGTCACTCTGCACATCCCAGGGCCACCCTGAATATCCCAGGGCCACCCTGCATATCCTAGGGCCACCCTGCATATCCCAGGGCCACCCTGCACATCCCAGGGCCACCCTGCATATCCCAGAGTCATCCTGCACATCCCAGGGCCACCTTGCATATCCCAGGGTCACTCTGCACATCCCAGGGCCACCCTGCATATCCCAGGGCCACCCTGCATATCCTAGGGCCACCCTGCATATCCCAGGGCCACCCTGCACATCCCAGGGCCACCCTGCACATCCCAGGGCCACCCTGCACATCCCAGGGCCATTCTGCACATCCCAGGGCCACCCTGCATATCCCAGGGCCACCTGCATATCCCAGGGCCACCCTGCATATCCCAGGGCCACCCTGCACATCCCAAGGCCACCCTGCACACCCCAGGGCCACCCTGCACATCCAGGGCCACCCTGCATATCCCAGGGCCACCTGCAAAATCCCAGGGCTACCCTGACATCCAGGGGCGCCCTGCACATCCCAGGGCCACCCTACATATCCCAGGGCCACCCTGCACACCCCAGGGCCACCCTGCACATCCCAGGGCTGCTCTGCACATCCCCGGGCCACCCTGCATAACCCAGGGCCACTCTGCACATCCCAGGGCCACCCTGCACATCCCAGGGCCACCCTGCATATCCCAGGGCCACTCTGCACATCCCAGGGCCACCCTGCATATCCCAGGGCCACCCTGCACATCCCAGGGCCACCCTGCATAACCCAAGGCCACTCTGCACATCCCAGGGCCACTCTGCATATCCCAGGGCCACTCTGCACATCCCAGGGCCACCTGCACATCCAGGGCCACCACTGCATAACCCAAGGCCACTCTGCACATCCAGGGCCACTCTGCCATTCCCAGGCCACTCTGCACATCCCAGGGCCACCCTGCATATCCCAGGGCCACCCTGCACATCCCAGGGCCACCCTGCACATCCCAGGGCCACCCTGCATAACCCAAGGCCACTCTGCACATCCCAGGCCACCTCTGCATATCCCAGGGCCACTCTACACATCCCAGGGCCACCCTGCACATCCCAGGGCCACTCTGCATAACCCAGGGACACTCTGCATATCCCAGGGCCACCCTGCACATCCCAGGGCCACTGCACATCCAAGGGCCACCCTGCTTATCCCAGGGTCATCCTGCACATCCTAGGGCCACCCTGCATATCCCATAGACACTCTGCACATCCCAGGACCACTCTGCATATCCCAGGGCCACTCTGCATATCCAAGGGCCACCCTGCACATCCCAGGGCCACCCTGAATATCCCAGGGCCACCCTGCATAACCCAGGGCCACTCTACACATCCCAGGGCCATCCTGCACATCCCAGGGCCACCCTGCACATCCCAGGGCCACCCTGCACATCCCAGGGCCACCCTGCACATCCCAGGGTCACACACCAGACCCACCCTGCAACGCTCGGTCAAGCAATATTTTTATATAAGTTACTATACCCTCTGGAGCACGACGGTACGACCCCTGAGCACGACGGTACGACCCCCTGAGCACGACGGTACGACCCCATGCGCACGACGGTACGACCCCTGAGCACGACGGTACGACCCCTGAGCATCACGGTACGACCCCTGAGCACGACGGTACGACCCCTGAGCATCACGGTACGACCCCTGAGCACGACGGTACGACCCCCTGAGCACGACGACACGACCCCTGAGCACGACGGTACGACCCCCTGAGCACGACGGCACGACCCCCTGATCATGAAGGTACGGCCCCTGACCACGACGGTACGACCCCTGACCACGACGGTACGACCCCCGAGCACGACGGTACGACCCCTGAGCACGACGGTACGACCCCTGAGCACGACGGTACGACCCCCTGAGCATGAAGGTACGACCCCTGAGCACGACGGTACGACCCCTGAGCACGACGGTACGACCCCTGAGCACGATGGTGCGACCCTCGAACAAGACGGTACGACCCCTGAGCACGACGGTGCGACCCCTGAACAAGACTGTACGACCCTTAAGCACGACGGTACGACCCTCGACGCAGTCCCACATAAAATATACAGTTTGGACTGACCGACTCTGGGTGTTGACCTTAGCAGCCAGCAAGCCCCCACTCATGGCACCCACAGCGATCATTATCTCTGGGCACCCACAGCGATCATTATCTCTGGGCACCCACAGCGATCATTATCTCTGGGCACCCACAGCGATCATTATCTCTGGGCACCCACAGCGATCATTATCTCTGGGCACCCACAGCGATCATTATCTCTGGGCACCCACAGCGATCATTATCTCTGGGCACCCACAGCGATCATAATCTCTGGGCACCCACAGCGATCATAATCTCTGGGCACCCACAGCGATCATAATCTCTAGGCACCCACAGCGATCATTATCTCTGGACACCCACAGCGATCATTATCTCTGGGCACCCACAGCGATCATAATCTCTGGGCACCCACAGCGATCATAATCTCTGGGCACCCACAGCGATCATTATCTCTGGACACCCACAGCGATCATTATCTCTGGGCACCCACAGCGATCATAATCTCTGGGCACCCACAGCGATCATTATCTCTGGGCACCCACAGCGATCATTATCTCTGGGCACCCACAGCGATCATTATCTCTGGGCACAAGACTGGCTCACCACGATCCCCCAAACTCATCCACGACGCGACATTGGATCATAACTGTCTGGTCAGAGGACAGTTGTGTGCCTGGGTGATCTGAGAAGCTTACACGAAATGGGACATGGTCAGGGAAACACGGCCATTTGAACATAATTTGACAAATCAAAAGTAATACATTTTGTATATATATATATATATATATATATATATATATATATATATATATATATATATATATATATATATACATATATTAGAAAGGATCAGAATTGAGCGCGTGATGAAGTATATTCCTACGAGTCCATGAAGAAATGAAACACGGTAAGTTCCCAAGTGCACTTGGGAACTTATCGTGTTTCACTTATCGTGTTTCACTTGTCGTGTTTCACTTATCGTGTTTCACAGTTACAACTGTGGAATTAAGATGAAGACAACATACCAGCAACCTGGCCAGGATGTGGTTCAGCTGTACAGTTACCAAACACTGGCTCAAGCTACCACTGGTGTAAGGAAAACGCAGACATAATGAATAACTTTATATCACAACCAGCAAGACACTTCAGTGATAAAGGGTTGTATGTATGCAAATAAGCGTATTCAAAATACATATAGTCGAAAACTTTTTTCAAAATCTTCAAAATAGATAATCACATTTCTTTCAAAATCTTCAAAATAGATAAACCACATCTTTCAAAATCTTCAAAACAGATAATCACACTTCTTTCATAATCTTCAAAATAGACAATCACACTTCTTTCAAAATCTTCAAAATACATAATCACACATTTGTTTCAAAATCTTCAAAATAGATAACCGTACCTTCCAAAATCTTCAAAATAGATAACCGTACATTCCCAAATCTTCAAAATAGATAATCTCTTCTTTCAAAATCTTCAAAATAAATAATCACACACTTTTCAAAATCTTCAAAATCAATAATCACACACTTCTTTCAAAATCTTGATCTCCCTCTATCTGCATGACCCCCCCCCCCCCCCACCCCTTCCCCGGGCCATCCAACTTCTGGAAGTGATTAGATTATGATTCCAATCTATACTTTCCTATAAACTTCCCTCGTCAGTATACTCCCTGCAGACAACACTATGTTCCTCATTCGCTTCCTTCCTTCCAGCCGCTGGCTGTTGAGCCGGAGTGAGCGGTGGGCTCGCAAGACTCAAAGTCCTCAAACATATGACCTTGTCACCCATTAACATGCCATCCGTCCTTCCCCCATTAACATCATATTTACCCTCATCAACTCCACACGTCACCATGAACCCCACACTCGCCACTACGAACCCCACACTCACCATCATCAACCCCACACTTCACCAATAACCCCATCCTCGCCACCATGAACCCCACACTCGCCACCATCAACCCCACACTTCACCAACAACCCCATACTCGCCACCATGAACCCCACAATCGGCACCATGAACCCCACACTTGTCACCATGAACTCCACACGTCACCAACAACCCCATCCTCGCCACCATGAACCCCACACTCGCCACCATCAACCCCACACGTCACCAACAACCCCATACTCGCCACCATGAACCCCACAATCGGCACCATGAACCCCACACTTGTCACCATGAACTCCACACGTCACCAACAACCCCATACTCGCCACCATGAACCCCACACTCGCCGTCATCAACCCCACACTCGCTGTCATCAACCCCATACTCGCCACCATCAACCCCACACACGCCGCCATCAACCCCACAAACGCCACCATCAACCCCACAAACGCCATCATCAACCCCACACACGCCACCATCAACCCCACACACGCCACCATCAACCCCACAAACGCCGCCATCAACCCCACACACGCCACCATCAACCCCACACACGCCACCATCAACCCCACACACGCCACCATCAACCCCACACACGCCACCATCAACCCCACACACGCCACCATCAACCCCACAAACGCAGCCATCAACCCCACACACGCCACCATCAACCCCACACTCGCTGTCATCAACCCCACAAACGCCACCATGAACCCCACACTCGCTGTCATCAACCCCATACTCGCCACCATCAACCCCACACACGCCACCATCAACCCCACACACGCCGCCATCAACCCCACACACGCCGCCATCAACCCCACAAACGCCACCATCAACCCCACAAACGCCACCATCAACCCCACACACGCCACCATCAACCCCACACACGCCACCATCAACCCCACAAACGCCATCATCAACCCCACAAACGCCACCATCAACCCCACAAACGCCACCATCAACCCACACACGCCACATCAACAACGCCACCATCAACCCCACAATCGCTGCATCAACCCCTACTCGCACATCAACCCCACACACGCCGCCATCAACCCCACAAACGCCACCATCAACCCCACACTCGCTGTCATCAACCCCATACTCGCCACCATCAACCCCACACACGCCGCCATCAACCCCACAAACGCCATCATCAACCCCACAAACGCCACCATCAACCCCACACACGCCACCATCAACCCCACACACGCCACCATCAACCCCACACACGCCACCATCAACCCCACACACGCCATCATCAACCCCACACACGCCACCATCAACCCCACAAACGCCATCATCAACCCCACAAACGCCACCATCAACCCCACACACGCCACCATCAACCCCACACTCGCCACCATCAACCCCACACACGCCACCATCAACCCCACACACGCCACCATCAACCCCACACACGCCACCATCAACCCCACAAACGCCACCATCAACCCCACAATCAACCCCACAAACGCCACCATCAACCCCACACACGCCACCATCAACCCCACACTCGCTGTCATCAACCCCATACTCGCCACCATCAACCCCACATACGCCACCATCAACCCCACACACGCCACCATCAACCCCACACACGCCGCCATCAACCCCACACACGCCACCATCAACCCCACACACGCCACCATCAACCCCACACACGCCACCATCAACCCCACACACGCCGCCATCAACCCCACACACGCCACCATCAACCCCACACACGCCACCATCAACCCCACACGCGCCACCATCAACCCCACACACGCCCCTTACAACCAATTACCACGCCTGGCAGTGGTGGTGACGCGCCCCTCCGCTCCTGTCTATCTCGTCGCCAAAACCATGGCGTCGGCCACGGTTGATAATCGCCACAAAAGCGTCTGGCCGACCGTGAGCGACGAGATAATTCTCAAGGATACGTCAACAAGTATCTTGGGGAACCGGCACTAGTACCCAGGGGAACCGGCACTGGTACCCAGGGGAACCGGCACTGGTACCCAGTGTACCAAGCACCAATTGGCAGTCTGCATAAATATTACCCCAACAAACACGATGGTACGAGCCTTAAATATGGCCTGACCTCTGACCCGTGCTCAAGGATCGAACCAACGTACTCATATTAACGCCATGCACCGATGTGCAGTATACGAGTCCACCCCGCAGGGTGAAAAAAGAATCCATCTTTTTCATGAAGTTTTAAACCTTAGGTTTGTTCTCCATCCACCAACTGTAATTTGGGGCGGGAGCGCAACCGAAAATGGCGTCACACAGCAGCCTTTCAACGAATTTCCAATCTAGATCGCTGGCTGGCGGCGTGCAATGCCGGCGAATTTTCCGGGGCGAATTTATCGGTCTCTGCAGAGCAGCGGGCGAGGCGTCGTTGCTCGGGTCCGTGTTCGTGTCCAGCAACACGGTAGCGCCTGACACATCTGGGAGGTCGTCCATCAACATGTACCTAGCACAAGCTAACGGGTTAATATATATATATATATATATATATATATATATATATATATATATATATATATATATATATATACATATATATATATATATATATATATATATATATATATATATATATATATATATATATATATACCTCACCCACCTTACACAAGGATTCGAAATATACCTTTCGTGCCATTGGAGAAATATGCGATTATCCGGTGAATACCTGACTTGATGCCGTGTTTATATTTTCCGTCGCCAGGAGGTTTGGTCGGTGCGCGTGTTTGCTTCCTACCGCCGGAGGCAACCACCTCCAGCAAACACAACAAACCCACTCGGCAAAAACATCTTCCAGCCACTGAATATGAAGACAAAATCGCAATATGTAATTTTTCAAATAACATTTATATAAAGAACATTGCAGTTGCTGAGTCTTTTTCTTTACTGGTTATTTTGATTTATTCAAATAACTCAGTAACATTACCTAACCCCCATATTGTCCCTGTTCTCCATAGCTCCCCACCAACATCGACTTAATATACGATAATATGAGAACAAAAAATATATACATCCTTCCTAGTCTTATAAATTACTCTCCAAAGTAAATCCTACCATTCCATAAATTGTATGAGGTTCCACAATGAATGACGTCGCACCGCTGACGCAAACAATCATTATATATCAACTACTAAATAACTTATTCTATGTATATAACAATCCCGTGAGTGAGGACGCCTTCATACTATCATAATTACATGACGAGAGGAAGGTCTTGTCCAGGACCTACTCGTTCCGAGGGCAGTACCATCATCATCATTCCCCCTTGCCTCTGATTGTACCAGAGCCTCGAAGCTGCACACCCTGTCAAAGGGGTCCCGGGCCATCATAATAATATTCATACTACTACTAATACTAATCTATTGGAGTGGCCCCCTAAACCACACCCCAGACTAGCACCTCGTTGACACAACAAGCATGAAAGATTGGAGGGAAAATATCTATCAAATCTTACGACAAGTACAGTAATTATGGGGGCTGGTTATACACCCAGGACCTACAAATTAATATATTAACTACGGCCATGAACAAACATTGGTGAATCATTAACTAGGGATGCTAAAAAAAAAAAGGGGGGGGGGGTGTGGACAAGAATATCTGCCAAACCAGACAGACTGTAGAGGAGAGGAAGGCTCGCTGGCCGCTACCACCAACAGCCTGATGGAGCAACATGAACAACACAGTCTAGACTGAGCCGTGAAAGCTGACCTCCGGAACCATCGTGAGGTACACGTAAGGTAAGGTCCCAGACCCAGCTGTGGGGGTAGAAGACCTCCAGAACCATCGTGAGGTACACGTAAGGTAAGGTGCCAGACCCAGCTGTGGGGGTAGAAGACCTCCAGAACCATCATAAGGTACACGTAAGGTAAGGTGCCAGACCCAGCTGTGGGGGTAGAAGACCTCCAGAACCATCATAAGGTACACGTAAGGTAAGGTCCCAGACCCAGCTGTGGGGGTAGAAGACCTCCAGAACCATCATAAGGTACACGTAAGGTAAGGTCCCAGACCCAGCTGTGGGGGTAGAAGACCTCCAGAACCATCATAAGGTACACGTGAGGTAAGGTCCCAGACCCAGCTGTGTGGGTAGAAGACCTCCAGAACCATCATAAGGTACACGTAAGGTAAGGTCCCAGACCCAGCTGTGGGGGTAGAAGATCTCCAGAACCATCATAAGGTACACGTAAGGTAAGGTCCCAGACCCAGCTGTGTGGGTAGAAGACCTCCAGAACCATCATAAGGTACACGTAAGGTAAGGTCCCAGACCCAGCTGTGGGGGTAGAAGACCTCCAGAACCATCATAAAATAAAACAAGTGAAATCTACACCAGCGCCCATCGTGACCAGAGTTCCAGTCATTCATATACTTTCCAGACACACAGTACTGTACACAAGCGCTTTACATAAGAGTTTGCATCCCCAAAATTTCCCGTGAAACTCACAGCCCTGTTTACTCTACTCAAGTGTTTACAAAAAAAACATTCTACGAACCGCCGATAAATATTTATCCCTTGCCAGAAGACCAGTCGACAATATTTAGCCAACACTGGAGGAGGAAGTTTCATGTTATGATGATGAGTGGCGTTTAATCCTTCTACATCCTAGTCAGGGTTCCCTTGCCGCACGTCAGGGTTCCCTTGCCGCACGTCAGGGCTCCTCCTGCTGCACGTCAGGGTTCCTCCTACCGCACGTCTGGGCTCCTCCTGCCGCACGTCAGGGCTCCTCCTGCTGCACGTCAGGGTTCCCTTGCCGCACGTCAGGGTTCCCTTGCCGCACGTCAGGGTTCCCTTGCCGCACGTCAGGGTTCCCTTGCCGCACGTCAGGGCTCCTCCTGCTGCACGTCAGGGTTCCTCCTGCTGCACGTCAGGGTTCCTCCTGCCGCACGTCAGGGCTCCCCCTGCCGCACGTCTGGGCTCCTACTGCCGCATGTCAGGGCTCCTCCTGCCGCACGTCAGGGCTCCTCCTGCTGCACGTCAGGGTTCCTCCTGCTGCACGTCTGGGTTCCTCCTGCCGCACGTCAGGGTTCCTCCTGCTGCACGTCTGGGTTCCTCCTGCCGCACGTCAGGGCTCCCCCCGCGGCACATCAGAGCTGCTGCTACTGTGGGTCCCAACACACTTCAAACTATTGCAATCGGGTCAAATTTCGGACCATTTCATTTTTCTTCGTATTTACCTCGGTGAAAATATACATATAAAATTTAATAACATCTTCAGGTTTTTTTGGTTACCTTACTTGCAGAAAAATATACAAACAAAAATGGAAGGAGTACAAAGGGCCAAACCAAGATGATTCCCAAACCTAGAAACGAATCCTGATAGCTTACCAAAACGACTTCATTATTGTAGAGTTTTGAAAAAAAACAGAAGGTTAGGAGGTGATTTAATTCAGGCACTCAAACTAATATTATCTTCGGTAATCTCGACCCAACAAGGCAATTAAAAAATAAATGCGTCTTACTTCACTCTTAGTAATGGACTTACCTGGAATGAGGCGACTTTTCCTCAAGACTTGAGGTTTGTTCATCTTTGTATTGAGTGACAAAATACAGAGATACAGTAGGCAAGAGCAGTTCCGCTGATCGATCAGTTTAAGAACAAAATTACGATATATTTCGCTTCAAATAAACGACCAACGATATCTATGCCCTTTAAGTAATATAAATAGTTTAATGGCTTTTTTTTCCTCCTTGAAATATCTGCATCATGTCTTTCTCCAACCACCACAATGATCCACGAACTTGAGTTTCTTTTTTCTAATGATCTTAAACAGCCTCGTTAGGAGTCTGCTGCTATCTGAATTCCTTTGTGTTAACTACATAATCTTGGTGACACTCCCAGCCAGAGAATTGAACTTTACAAAATCAGAAAAAAAAATATATAAAGGCAATATCAATCTAATAATTCACCGGTTTAATTAACTTTATGCAATTAGGGAAAAAATGAACAACGAGTTTATTTTTTAAGTTCATGACAAATATTAATCCGGTAATTTATCAGTTTAGCCTCACTTCATTATTTCTGACGCAAATTACATAAAACGTATTTTAGGCTGTAATACAATTCATTCAAAATGGTTGAATATGATAATAATAACTTGAAGCAAACTTCGAGTTCCCCACAAAGTGGACTGGGCTTCGAAGCAGAAGAAA
This sequence comes from Panulirus ornatus, assembly GCF_036320965.1. Taxonomy (NCBI): domain Eukaryota; kingdom Metazoa; phylum Arthropoda; class Malacostraca; order Decapoda; family Palinuridae; genus Panulirus; species Panulirus ornatus. Next base: position 19,098,989 of record NC_092290.1, on the reverse strand, counting down.
CAATACTAAAATAAAAAATAAGTAAATTGCTTGATAATATATTCAATCCTAACCTAATCTCACGCGGGAGTACTGGAATAACCAGCAAGTAACCTAACCAAACCTAGCGTATTGTAACCTTACCAAACCTAGCATAATGAACCTAACCAAGCCTAGTGTATTTAAATTACCTAACCTTACCAAGCCAAGCATATTTAACCTAAACTAACCTTACCAAGCCAAGCATATTTAACCTAAACTAACCTTACCAAGCCTAGCATATTTAACCGAAACTAACCTTACCAAGCCTAGCGTATCCCCCTAAACTAACCTTACCAAGCCTAGCATATTTAACCTAAACTAACCTTACCAAGCCTCGCATATTTAACCTAAACTAACCTTACCAAGCCTAGCACATTTAACCTAAACTACCTTTTACCAAGCCTAGCGTATCACCCTATACTAACCTTATCAAGCCTAGCATATTCAACCTACCCTAACCTTACCAAGCCTAGCATATATATTGTAACCTACACCAACCTTGCCAAGCCTAGCATATTTATTCTAACCTAACCTTACCAAGCCTAGCATATTTAACCGAAACTAACCTTATCAAGCCTAGCGTATCCCCCTAAACTAACCTTACCAAGCCTAGCACATTTAACCTAAACTACCTTTTACCAAGCCTAGCGTATCACCCTACACTAACCTTACCAAGCCTAGCATATTTAATCTAAACTAACCTTACCAAGCCAAGCATATTTAACCTAAACTAACCTTACCAAGCCAAGCATATTTAACCTAAACTAACCTTACCAAGCCTAGCATATTTAACCGAAACTAACCTTACCAAGCCTAGCGTATCCCCCTAAACTAACCTTACCAAGCCTAGCATATTTAACCTAAACTAACCTTACCAAGCCTAGCACATTTAACCTAAACTACCTTTTACCAAGCCTAGCGTATCACCCTACACTAACCTTACCAAGCCTAGCATATTTAACCTAAACTAACTTTTACCAAGCCTAGCGTATCACCCTACACTAACCTTACCAAGCTTAGCATATTCAACCTAACCTAACCTTACCAAGCCTAGCATATATATTGTAACCTACACCAACCTTGCCAAGCCTAGCATATTTATTCTAACCTAACCTTACCATGACTAGCGTATCGTAACTTAACCTAACCGTTCTTACCAAACCTAGCTTAATGTAACGTAACCTAACCAACCCTAGTTTATCGTAACCTAACCTAACCAAGCCAAGCTTATTATTTAACCTACCCTAACCAAACCTAGTTTATTGTAACCTAACCTAGCCAAGCCTAGTTATTGTAGCCTAACCTAACCTAGCTTGTTTTACCTTATCCTAGCCTAACTAATCAAGCCTAGTTCACCGTGAACTAACCTAACCATGCCTAGTTTATTTAACAACCTAGCCAAACCTAGTTTATTGTAACCTAAACTAACCTAACCAGCCTAGCTTTTTTACTCTAGGCTAAACTAACCAGCATTGCTTATTGTGCCCTAACCAAGCCTAACCCTACCCTAACCCAACCTAGCTTATTTAACTTAACCTAACCTAAACCTAGCCTTGGGAGTAACTATCCCTTACTAAACAAAAAAAAGGAAATAACAGCCGCTGCAGTTGAACCAGCGTACCAACTCGTCCAATCTTAACAAGGCAATACTTTTCTAGAACCTTCCTTATACCACCAATCACCTGCACAACGTTTTCTGTAACATTAAATCCACGAGAACAACTGTTAAGTAAAAGTCTAGAACAGCTACGCATTTCTATTAGCTATAAACTTCATTTCTTTTTTTTTTTTTTTTTTTATTTTGCAACGATAGTGTAGCTTACAGACTATAATAATAATAAAAGTTTAGTAGTGTGATGTGAAGCATTGTATTACAGTGCATGATCTCAACTTATGACAATAAGGGTTACGTAGTGGTAAATATGGGGTTCATGTAATACAATTAATTACTTTCACGATTTCAATATGAATTATACGAAGCTGTACAATTAAAAAAATGTATATATGAAAACCAGATTGGTCGGCTGCTGCTGATGGCATGTGACAGGTGGATTTCAACGAAAATAATGAACAATGTGAGAAAATTCATGTCTATTTGGAAGGTGAGATGAGGTTTATATAGATTACGTTCACGATATGCAAGTGCATGACCCACTAATTAACCCCGTAGTTTACCCTGACAACCCTACTATCCCCGTATCTGATATGGTTCACAACGAATTATAGAAATAGCATTTAAAACCAAAAGCTGGGATCAACGTTAGAATGGCGGGGGCTCTGACCGGTCGACCAGGGTCGCTACAGCGCCTTCGTCAGCTCCTCCTGACGTAGGCGCTGTCCTCCAACAACGAGAGAAAAATACATAAAAGTCTCATGAACAGAAGTGAGCTCGCTCAAGCTGACACTCAGAACTTAATCTAATAACATCAAGTAATACAGTTGAACAATTGCTGTTCACTGTTGCCACTCTGGATAATTCTTGTTCACTGTTGCTACTCACTGGATAATTGCTGTTCACTGCTGCCACTCTCACTGGATATATGCTGTTCAATGCTGCCACTTTCACTGGATAATTACTGTTCACTGTTGCTACTCTCACTGGAGAATTACTGTTCACTGTTGCTACTCTCACTGGATAATTACTGTTCACTGTTGCTACTTTCACTGGAGAATTACTGTTCACTGTTGCTACTCTCACTGGATAATTACTGTTCACTGTTGCTACTCTCACTGGATAATTACTGTTCACTGTTGCTACTCTCACTGGATAATTACTGTTCACTGTTGCTACTCTCACTGGATAATTACTGTTCACTGTTGCTACTCTCACTGGATAATTACTGTTCACTGTTGCCACTCACTGGATAATTACTGTTTACTGTTGCTACTCTCACTAGGCAAATGCTGTTCACTGCTGCCACTAGGAGGGGTCCACAGCACAGCTCAGGCTCCCAACGGGCTGGTCTGTTAACCCGCCCGGCGCACCAGCCCTGGCTGGGACTGGTGACGTATGCC